>NC_069506.1:262161376-262283876 GCF_027579735.1 Bombina bombina
ATGTGGTATTCAATGCAAATTCTGTAAAATTCCTGGACTTAGAAATCACAGGAGACAGTGACTGTGAAAAAATTAAAACTTCTCTTTTTAGAAAAGCTACACCAGGAAACTTCACTTTGGAATTCAATTCCTGTCATCCCAAACATGTGATCAAAGGGATCCCCAAAGGGGAGTACATTCGGGCTAAAAGGAATTGTAGTACAGATAGTGCTTACCAACAACAAGCTTCCATCATTTCAGAAAGATTGTTAAAAAGGGGATATGAATCAGAATTATTGAATCAAATAAAAGATGAAGTTGAACAAATCCCAAGAGACAATCTGTTGAAATATAAATATAACAAAAATAAAAAATCAAAACACAATAAGCTGAAATTTATAACAATTTACAGCAAGGACTATTACAAAGTTTGTAATATAATCAGGGAATCCATGCAAATCTTACATACTGACCCCATTATAGTGGATGTACTAAGCCAAGGCTGTGACTTTGTAGCCAGAAGAGGAAAAACTATTGCTAATGTGTTATCTCCTTCAGATCTTCCTACTAAGCCTACTGGCACCTGGCTTAAAAAGAGATTAGGTTTTTATAAATGTCGTCGCCCTATCTGTAAAACATGTCAACATGTCACAGAGGGACCTAAATTTACTTCTACTACTACAAAAATGGAACATACTATAAAATTCTTTATTAATTGCTCCACTACTCATGTAGTGTATTTATTAATTTGCCTCCTTTGTGGGAAACAATATACAGGAAAAACAAAAAGGTCCCTAAAAGATAGGTTCTTACAACATCTGAGATCTATAGAAGATGAGGAATGTGACACTCCTGTCGCAAGACATTTCAGAGAACATCATAACTCTGATGTGTCCAAACTAGCTATACAGGGCATTGATCATGTCCCTTGCTGGAAAAGAGGCGGTGACAGGGAAAACAAACTAAATAAAAGAGAAATCTATTGGATGTTTTCTCTCAAAACCAGTAGTCCATATGGTCTCAATATGAGAAGGGATCTGGACACATTTACCTAAAACATATTTGTTTCTTTCAATTGATTTTCACAACTTAGTTTCCATCTCATATTCTGTGATTTTTCGCAGTTTATAATTTGTTCCTTATAAATTAGTTAAAAGTTCAGGTGATATAATCTCTCCATATGCTCTCTTAATTGTCGCCTCTTAACAACAGCATATAAAGAAACTAATTAATATAAAGCAACTTAAATATCTACAGATTTAAAATCTTCAAAACTTAAAAGAAAATTTAGAATTTAATTTTTTTTTAATAAGTGTGAACACTAGGTTTCAAACAAAGTAGGCAGTGCAGGTTAGGAAATAAGCTAATTTAATCACAATATGTCCCTTTATATATCTGTTTTATTCTCCTTTAGGTACTTTTATAGGATGGTATAACTTTAAGAATAGGTGCTAGCATATTTCTCTCTTTCCCTTTAAAAAGAAGGTGTGCACAGGTGTGTCTATATGCAGTGAACAAGTGCTGAGGCACGAAACATGTTTGCAGACAGGTGTCTCTGTACACAATGAGTTACTTTTTAACGCTATATTTTTGTACTACGATGTCTTTTTATCTTGGATTATATTAAAATGTATTGTATTGTATTTGGATTTTTACATTTCTCTGGAGTGTTTGCAGACACTCTGATTAAGCCGCTGCAGCAGTTCAAGTCTCCCTGTACCCACCCACTCTCCATTGTGCCGGGGAAGAGATCACAAGTTACATGCTGAGGACCGAGGATCAACTAACAGCGGTGACATACATTTGGGTAAGCTGATTCATGTAGCACTTAGGTTTGGTGTCTTTGTTCTCATATATATATATATATATATATATATATATATATATATATATGTGTGTGTGTATCCAAAAAATGCACTTACAGGAAAATTTGGGGTTTCAAAAAACCAATTTATTTAACGTTTCGGGGGAAATTTGCATCCCCTTCATCAGAACAAAATTAATTGTGAAAACACGGCATATAAAGCTTAAACATAAGTGATATACACCCCCCTCCTGTACCTCTGGCGCCAAACACCCTGTGTGTGGAACGCATACTTGCGTTCCAGCAGTTCATGGAACCGGAAGTGACAATCCACAACTTCCGTTTCAGAATATTTCAGGTGAAATTAAAAAACGTCTAAATATTTATTTAACTCCAATGCAAATCTAATTTACAACCCTCCAACGGCAACTGTGATAAAGTACACATATAACACATATAGTGATGTGTCCCAGACAATATTACGATCGATACATCTATCACCCTATGGGTAGGCATGGTTACCAATATAAACAAATACCGAAATGTATAACAGTCAATGGCACTGTATTAGGGGCAAGGGTATAGCCATCTATCATAATAATATTTCACCCACTTGACCTCTAGATCAAACACAATTTAGCAAACCCACACATCAAAATTAGTACTTAACACAATTGTTTAGGTGGCTTATGTGAATTGTTGCCGTAGCAACAAACACCTTCACATTTCACATACACCAATTTACACATACAATTACTAGTGATTTTGAATTACCTTATAGGGTTTAATAATTGTATGTGTAAATTGGCGTATGTGAAAGTGTTTATTGCCATATCTCTTTTTAACCCTTTTAAAACAATTTTATATTAAAAAGTATATATGAGTGCAATTAATAAATGAATTAATGAAATCGAGAATTAGGGAACATCTTTCCACCATTAACACAGACAGATCATCTACCCCCCCCCATTTTGTAAATGTGCACAAAGGTAATCTAAACTCCTTCAGATGGTGTGCGATTGAAAAGGTAGTGTTACCTAAGAGTTGTGGAAATTTGGATCAACTGCTAGCCAAACGTGAGATCTATTGGATCTTTAAACTGGGCACCAGACTTCCACAGGGCCTAAATTCTAGGTATGATATGATTAACTACTGTGAATGAACAACTCTGGGTCCCATATAATAGATGTGTGTTTACAGTGCTCCCAGTAGTTGATTATATACTGAAATTCCTTAGTATTAATTGAACCATATGTATATACATTTTGATAAAGGAGATGTATATATTTTAAAGTTCAAACCTCTTTATAGTTATTTTGTAGGGAGAGAGGGGGATCCAATGGCACTACCTGGTAATGAAGTGACTGCACCCTATATAGAATAATGGCTATTTAGCTTATCAGGTAATAGGGTGGGAGGTGCTGTGTATTAAGTATATTAAGAAAGTAAAAGAATGGATACAACAACCATTCAAGAATACACATAGAGCACTCAATGCAGACACATAATTAAATCATGACTGGTATATGGATACAAGCTGGGCCAAGGGATAATTCGCTGAGTATCAAATAAAACATAACTTTTATTGAAAAACGCAACAAACAGGAAATTTAAAATACTGGGATGTGCAATTAAAATATAAAGCTAGAGAGGATTATGGTTCACTAGTACCAGACTGTGGACCAAATACAGGATTTAGATGTATAATTAAAGGCCACAATATGTGTGTGGGAGTATCACTGTGATTGGTGTAAACATAGGCTGAATACAGTGCTAATATTGGGATAATTTCCCAAGTAGGATAACAGTGTTACCTATATTTAGCATAATGTATACAAATATAATACTTAGAAAATCGCCATGTAAGTATGATGTAGGTGGATACAAAAGTATCAAATCTCTGATATACAGCTGCTGAGTTGTAATTGTAAGGTATAAATACAGACCAAATAATAATGTCTGGTTTTGGCACTAATAGTAGACTGAAGAAAGTTGCACACACATGTCACTGGTTAACTATAATGACTTCAAGGGTATAAAATATACCTGTAGCTTATGCAGCATATAAAGGGTAAAGTTAATATATAGTTGCAGTGATTCCTGAAGTAGTACCCCGTGTCTGCATAAGACTCATGAATAGATCAAAAGTGTGGCAATATCAGTCTGCTGCAGACAGCCGAGCAATGGAATCAGTAATAGTTAAATATGCGGCGGATCAAGTATCTATTTAAATCGTATCACTTACTGAATTATATTTGTATATATACAAAGACAAAAGGAGCACTGAGCTTCAAATAATTTCACTCCATTACATTCAGACAAATGTCGGAGCTCGAATAGACTTGCACAGTGCACTCTCTGTTTGCGTTAATTAGGTTAAGTCACACATTATTGAAATATATATATATATATACACCGAGCGGTGGCACCACAAGAGTTAAGCTAGGAGCAGTTCAACTCCATTATGTCAAATAAATATTGGAGCTCTCATAGGTCTTGGTGCATTCGCCGCTAAATCAAGGTACACAGTCTAAGGTATATTAAAGATTACATTGGCTGTTAAAGATAATTAAATCCTCTCTGCAGGCCCTAACAAACACAGGAGCTCCCAGACTCCTCACCAGTGCCCTTATTTATCAAGTTCCTGTTGGTACAGTGGGGCAAAAAAGTATTTAGTCAGCCACCAATTGTGCAATTGCTCCCACTTAAGAAGATGAGAGAGGCCTGTAATTTTCATCATAGGTATACCTCAACTATGAGAGACAAAATGTGGAAACAAATCCAGACAATCACATTGTCTGATTTGGAAAGAATTTATTTGCAAATTATGGTGGAAAATAAGTATTTGGTCAATATCAAAAGTTCATCTCAATACTTTGTTATATATCCTTTGTTGGCAATGACAGAGGTCAAACGTTTTCTGTAAGTCTTCACAAGGTTGTCACACACTGTTGCTGGTATGTTGGCCCATTACTGCATGCAGATCTCCTCTAGAGCAATGATGTTTTGGGGCTGTCGCTGGGCAACACGGACTTTCAACTCCCTCCAAAGGTTTTCTATGGGGTTGAGATCTGGAGACTGGCTAGGCCACTCCAGGACCTTGAAATGCTTCTTAAGAAGCCACTCCTTCGTTGCCCGGGCGGTGTGTTTGGGATCATTGTCATGCTGAAAGACCCAGCCACGTTTCATCTTCAATGCCCTTGCTGATGGAAGGAGGTTTGCACTCAAAATCTCACGATGCATGGCCCCATTCATTCTTTCATGTACACGGATCAGAGAAACAGCCCCAAAGCATGATGTTGCCACCCCCATGCTTCACAGTAGGTATGGTGTTTTTTGGTTGCAACTCAGAATTCTCTCTTCTCCAAACACGACGAGTTGTGTTTCTACCAAACAGTTCTACTTTGGTTTCATCTGACCATATGACATTCTCCCAATCCACTTCTGGATCATCCAAATGCTCTCTAGCATACTTCATATGGGCCCGGACATGTACTGGCTTAAGCAGGGGGACACGTCTGGCACTGCAGGATCTGAGTCCCTGGCGGCGTAGTGTGTTACTGATGGTAGCCTTTATTACATTGGTCCCAGCTCTCTGCAGGTCAATCACTAGGTCCCCCCATGTGGTTCTGGGATGTTTGCTCACCAATCTTGTGATCATTTTGACCCCACGGGGTGAGATCTTGCGTGGAGCCCCAGATTGAGGGAGATTATCAGTGGTCTTGTATGTCTTCCATTTTCTAATTATTGCTCCCACAGTTTATTTCTTCACACCAAGCTGCTTGCCTATTGCAGATTCAGTCTTCCCAGCCTGGTGCAGGTCTACAATTTTGTTTCTGGTGTCCTTCGACAGCTCTTTGGTCTTCACCATAGTGGAGTTTGGAGTGTGACTGTTTGAGGTTGTGGACAGGTGTCTTTTATACTGATAACAAGTTCAAACACATGCCATTAATACAGGTAATGAGTGGAGGACAGAGGAGCCTCTTAAAGAAGAAGATAGGTCTGTGAGAGCCAGAAATCTTGCTTGTTTGTAGGTGACCAAATACTTATTTTCCACCATAATATGCAAATAAATTCTTTCCAAATCAGACAATGTGATTGTCTGGATTTGTTTCCACATTTTGTCTCTCATAGTTGAGGTATACCTATGATGAAAATTACAGGCCTCTCTCATCTTCCTAAGTGGGAGAACTTGCACAATTGCTGGCTGACTAAATACTTTTTTGCCCCACTGTATCTTTTGTATGAATTTTCAAAGTCACTTAGGGATTCAAATTCTTTTAATTTCTCATTAAGATCTTTTATTTGAGTTTCTAGCAGGTCATATTCTGACTTATCATGCTTTATGAGTATTTTCATTAATTTCTCAGAACATTGGGATACTCAGCACTTAAAGAAGGATTCCTAAACTCAAAGGCTGGTAATAATTGTACTCTTAATCCACGAGGGATCATATGGGATTCTATATATTTTTAGCAGCGAATGCACCAAGTCCTATGAGAGCTCCAATATTTATTTGACATAATGGAGTTGAACTGCTCCTAGCTTAACTCTCGTGGTGCCGCCGCTTGGGATTATATATACTGTATATATATATATATATATTTCAATAATGTGTGACTTAACCTAATTAACGCAGAAAGTGCACTGTGCAAGTCTATTCGAGCTCCGACATTTGTCTGAATGTAATGAAGTGAAATTATTTGAAGCTCAGCGCTTCTTTTGTCTTTGCATATATACATATATAATTCAGTATGTGATACAATTTAAATAGATACTTGATCCGCCGCATATTTAACTATAACTGATCCCATTGCTCGGCTGTCTGCAGCAGACTGATATTGCCACACTTTTGATCTATTCATGAGTCTTATGCAGACACAGGGTATTACTTCAGGAATTACTGCAACTATATATTAACCCTTTTGTGACTGTGTTAAAGTGCCTACATCGGAACAACTGTTCTGATGTAGACAAATTGAAACCACGTGCGCACGGTCACGAAATTTCAATTATTGGATCGCATCTGGGGGCGTCCCTACAACCCTAGGAACACCCTCCAGACCACAATCAAATCCTGTAAGCACAGAAGGTTTCAGGACAGCCATTGGCTATGACATTCTATTCCGTCATAACGGCTCTAAAGCCCAGTGTAATTATGACGGAATAGAACGGCATAACGGCATTAAAAGGTTAACATTACCCTTTATATGCTGCATAAGATACAGGTATATTGTATACCCTTGAAGTCATTATAATTAACCAGTGACTTGTGTGTGCAACTTTCTTCAGTCTACTATTAGTGCCAAAACCAGACATTATTATTTGGTCTGTATTTATACCTTACAATATCGGGCATTACAAGCAGCTGTATATCAGAGATTTAAATACTTTTGTATCCACCTACATTATACTTATGTGGCGATTTTCTAAGTATTTATATTTGGATACATTACGCTAAATATAGGTAACACTGTTATCCTACTTGGGAAATTATTCCAATATTAGCACTGTATTCAGCCTATGTTTACACCAATCACAGTGATACTCCCACACACATATTGTGGCCTTTAATTATACATCTAAATCCTGTATTTGGTCCACATTCTGGTACTAGTGAACCATAATCCTCTCTAGCTTTATATTTTAATTGCACATTCCAGTATTTTAAATTTCCTGTTTGTTGCGTTTTTCAATAAAAGTTATGTTTTAATTGATACGCAGCAAATTATCCCTTGGCCCAGCTTGTATCCATATACCAGTCTTGATTTAATTATGTGTCTGCATTGAGTGCTCTATGTGTATTCTTGAATGGTTGTTGTATCCATTCTTTTACTTTCTCTTTATAGTTCTATCTAGGGATCCAGTGTTTTCTGACATGCACCCTAATAATTATCCCATCATTCAGACTTATGTATTATTCATCTTGGATATCTTTAATGTTTAGTTATCATTTGATATCCATTTATCTGGGTCATGAATCTTAACTTTTGATGTTTGGAGTTAATGTGGTTACCATTTCCATATTCAAGGTTGTCATCATAACGCCAAGACTTCTATGACACTTGCATAAGATACTTAATATCGACATGAACACCTTACCCGTGTATTGAATTACATTTATTTGCTTTATAGAACCATACATACGTTTGAGTACACAAGATGCTCTTTCGTTATAATCGTATGTACAAATCAACACGTGAATGAAGTCTTTGTCATTTATTGTATAAGCTACACTGTCTGTTGTATTATATGCAACTTAAGTGTCTAGGCAGGCACGGTATGTGTTAAACATGAGGGACGTTTTTTTAATTTAGTATTGGGATGTTTTAGCCAATAAGATTAGATTAACACCTTTTTAAATCTAGGTTGTATGCACAGCACGTTAGGCTATGAATACGGCTGTTTAGCCGAAACGCGTAAGCCTGTGTGCGGTGTTCCTCATGTGTTCTATCTGAGGAATTTCCTGTATGCTGTTTTAATACTGGACAATAAAAGTTATATTTTACAGAGTCATCCATCTCATTTGAATTCACAAAATTACTAAATTAAACATATTTAAATTCTGTTATTCTTTAAAATAATAGAATATTGTTAGTAATATGGCACTGAAGTTTCCCAGATAGTTAAATGCATATTTTACTAACTCTGATGGTAACACTAAATGTATTTAAAGAATATGGCCTAGATTTGGAGTTTGGCGGTAGATGGGCTGTTTTTTCTGGCCGCACCATAAAATTAACTCTGGTATCGAGAGTTCAAACAAATGCTGCGTTAGGCTCCAAAAAAGGAGCGTAGAGCATTTTTACCGCAAATGCAACTCTCGATACCAGAGTTGCTTACGGACGCGGCCAGCCTCAAAAACGTGCTCGTGCACGATTCTCCCATAGGAAACAATGGGGCTGTTTGAGCTGAAAAAAAACCTTACACCTGCAAAAAAGCAGCGTTCAGCTCCTAACGCAGCTCCATTGTTTGCTATGCGGTAACCCTTCCTACGTCTGCACCTAACACCCTAACATGTACCCCGAGTCTAAACACCCCTACCCTTACACGTATTAACCCCTAATCTGCCGCCCCCGCTATCGCTGACCCCTGCATTATATTATTAACCCCTAATCTTCCGCTCCGTAAACCGCTGCAACCTACATTATCCCTATGTACCCCTAATCTGCTGCCCCTAACACCGCCGACTCCTGTATTATATTTATTAACCCCTAATCTGCCCCCCTCAACGTCGCCGACACCTGCCTACACTTATTAACCCCTAATCTGCCGAGCGGACCTGAGCGCTACTATAATAAAGTAATTAACCCCTAATCCGCCTCACTAACCCTATCATAAATAGTATTAACCCCTAATCTGCCCTCCCTAACATCGCCGACACCTAACTTCAATTATTAACCCCTAATCTGCCGACCGGACCTCACCGCTATTCTAATAAATGTATTAACCCCTAAAGCTAAGTCTAACCCTAAAACTAACACCCCCCTAAGTTAAATATAATTTAAATCTAACGAAATTAATTAACTCTTATTAAATAAATTAATCCTATTTAAAGCTAAATACTTACCTGTAAAATAAATCCTAATATAGCTACAATATAAATTATAATTATATTGTAGCTATTTTAGGATTTATATTTATTTTACAGGCAACTTGGTAATTATTTTAACCAGGTACAATAGCTATTAAATAGTTAAGAACTATTTAATAGTTACCTAGTTAAAATAATTACAAAATTACCTGTAAAATAAATCCTAACCTAAGTTATAATTAAACCTAACACTACCCTATCAATAAATTAATTAAATAAACTACCTACAATTACCTACAATTAACCTAACACTACACTATCAATAAATAAATTAAATACAATTGCTACAAATAACTACAATTACATAAACTAACTAAAGTACAAAAAATAAAAAAGAACTAAGTTACAAAAAATAAAAAAATATTTACAAACATAAGAAAAATATTACAACAATTTTAAACTAATTACACCTACTCTAAGCCCCCTAGTAAAATAACAAAGACCCCCAAAATAACAAAATGCCCTACCCTATTCTAAATTAATAAATGTAAAAGCTCTTTTACCTTACCAGCCCTGAACAGGGCCCTTTGCGGGGCATGCCCCAAGAAGTTCAGCTCTTTTGCCTGTAAAAAAAAACATACAATACCCCCCCCCAACATTACAAACCACCACCCACATACCCCAAATCTAACCCAAACCCCCCTTAAATAAACCTAACACTAAGCCCTTGAATATCTTCCTACCTTGTCTTCACCATCCAGGTATCACCGATCCGTCCTGGCTCCAAAATCTTCATCCAACCCAAGCGGGGGTTGGCGATCCATCATCCGGTGGCTGAAGAGGTCCAGAAGAGGCTCCAAAGTCTTCCTCCTATCCGGCAAGAAGAGGACATCCGGACCGGCAAACATCTTCTCCAAGCGGCATCTTCCATCCTCTTCTTCCGTTGTCTCCCGACGAATGACGGTTCCTTTAAGGGACGTCATCCAAGATGGCGTCCCTTGAATTCCGATTGGCTGATAGGATTCTATCAGCCAATCGGAATTAAGGTAGGAATATTCTGATTGGCTGATGGAATCAGCCAATCAGAATCAAGTTCAATCCGATTGGCTGATCCAATCAGCCAATCAGATTGAGCTTGCATTCTATTGGCTGTTCCGATCCGCCAATAGAATGCAAGCTCAATCTGATTGGCTGATTGGATCAGCCAATAGGATTGAACTTGATTCTGATTGGCTGATTCCATCAGCCAATCAGAATATTCCTACCTTAATTCCGATTGGCTGATAGAATCCTATCAGCCAATCGGAATTCAAGGGACGCCATCTTGGATGACGTCCCTTAAAGGAACCGTCATTCGTCGGGAGACAACGGAAGAAGAGGATGGATCCGCGTCGGCTGCTTCAAGATGGACCCGCTCCGCACCGGATGCAAGAAGATCGAAGATGCCGCTTGGAGAAGATGTTTGCCGGTCCGGATGTCCTCTTCTTGCCGGATAGGAGGAAGACTTTGGAGCCTCTTCTGGACCTCTTCAGCCACCGGATGATGGATCGCCAACCCCCGCTTGGGTTGGATGAAGATTTTGGAGCCAGGACGGATCGGTGATACCTGGATGGTGAAGACAAGGTAGGAAGATCTTCAGGGGCTTAGTGTTAGGTTTATTTAAGGGGGGTTTGGGTTAGATTAGGGGTATGTGGGTGGTGGTTTGTAATGTTGGGGGGGGGAGTATTGTATGTTTTTTTTTACAGGCAAAAGAGCTGATTTTCTTGGGGCATGCCCCGCAAAGGGCCCTGTTCAGGGCTGGTAAGGTAAAAGAGCTTTTACATTTATTAATTTAGAATAGGGTAGGGCATTTTGTTATTTTGGGGGTCTTTGTTATTTTATTAGGGGGCTTAGAGTAGGTGTAATTAGTTTAAAATTGTTGTAATATTTTTCTTATGTTTGTAAATATTTTTTTATTTTTTGTAACTTAGTTCTTTTTTATTTTTTGTACTTTAGTTAGTTTATGTAATTGTAGTTATTTGTAGCAATTGTATTTAATTTATTTATTGATAGTGTAGTGTTAGGTTAATTGTAGGTAATTGTAGGTAGTTTATTTAATTAATTTATTGATAGGGTAGTGTTAGGTTTAATTATAACTTAGGTTAGGATTTATTTTACAGGTAAATTTGTTATTATTTTAACTAGGTAACTATTAAATAGTTCTTAACTATTTAATAGCTATTGTACCTGGTTAAAATAATTACAAAGTTGCCTGTAAAATAAATATTAATCCTAAAATAGCTATAATATAATTATAATTTATATTGTAGCTATATTAGGATTTATTTTACAGGTAAGTATTTAGCTTTAAATAGGAATAAGTTATTTAATAAGAGTTAATTTATTTCGTAAGATTTAAATTATATTTAAGTTAGGGGCGTGTTAGTGTTAGATTTAGCTTTAGGGGTTAATCCATTTATTATAGAAGCTGTGAGCTCCGGTCGTCAGATTAGGGGTTAATAATTGAAGTTAGGTGTCGGCGATGTTAGGGAGGGCAGATTAGGGGTTAATACTATTTATGATAGGGTTAGTGAGGCGGATTAGGGGTTAATAACTTTATTATAGTAGCGCTCAGGTCCGGTCGGCAGATTAGGGGTTAATAAGTGTAGGCAGGTGTCGGCGACGTTGAGGGGGGCAGATTAGGGGTTAATAAATATAATATAGGGGTCGGCGGTGTTAGGGGCAGCAGATTAGGGGTACATAAGGATAACGTAGGTGGCGGCGCTTTGCGGTCGGCAGATTAGGGGTTAATTATTGTAAGTAGCTGGCGGCGACGTTGTGGGGGGCAGGTTAGGGGTTAATAAATATAATATAGGGGTCGGCGGTGTTAGGGGCAGCAGATTAGGGGTACATAAGTATAACGTAGGTGGCGGTCGGAAGATTAGGGGTTAAAAAATGTAATCGAGTGGCGGCGATGTGGGGGGACCTCGGTTTAGGGGTACATAGGTAGTTTATGGGTGTTAGTGTACTTTAGAGTACAGTAGTTAAGAGCTTTATGAACCGGCGTTAGCCCAGAAAGCTCTTAACTCCTGCTATTTTCCTGCGGCTGGAGTTTTGTCGTTAGAGCTCTAACGCTCACTTCAGAAACGACTCTAAATACCGGCGTTAGAAAGATCCCATTGAAAAGATAGGATACGCAATTGACGTAAGGGGATCTGCGGTATGGAAAAGTTGCGGCTGAAAAGTGAGCGTTAGACCCTTTAATCACTGACTCCAAATACCGGCGGTAGCCTAAAACCAGCGTTAGGAGCCTCTAAAGCTGGTTTTCACGGCTACCGCCAAACTCTAAATCTAGCCGTATGTTTGCTATGAGAGTTGAACAACTAATCCGTGTATAACCCTTGAAATAAAATCAATAAAATAGTGTACTTACCAACAAGCAGTATTAGAAGTGAGAATCTCAAACTCATTTTTACAGAAATCTCTGATTGATGATTCTAGAAGATTAACAAATAACAGTATAGGTTAAAAACAAAATCTAAGCAAAAGGAAAAAAACAAGTCCCTTTTACTAATTGGCAACTGTATAATTATAAACTGTATAAATTAAAGCAAATAATGCAAAACACGAAAATAATATCCCACTCAAACCATCAGAAAGTGGCATTTTTGTATTATCAATTCACTATTCTATGATTAGTAGAAGCTTTGACTTTGTGGGTGGTATCTTTAAAGTTTAAATTGGCAGTAAAGTCAAAATGTAACTGTCATGATTCAGATTGTAGTTCTATTATCACATTTGCTTTGGTCTTTTCTTATCCTTTGTTTAAAGGCATAACTAAAATCCACTACTGGGAGCTAGTTGACTCACTCAATGTACTCAACTACCTCCCAGTGACACCTTGCTGTTCCTTGAATAAAGGATACCAAGAGAATGAGGCAAATTTGATATTAGAAGCAAATTAGAAAATTGTTTAAATGCTCTTTACAAATCTCAAAAGAAAATATTTGAGTTCCATGTTTACAGTGCCATCAGTTGATGTCACAAAAGATTCAATAAACTGAAAAAAACAGAGCACAGCACAGCCGCGAGTTTTGTCTTTTTGTCAGAAGAGTACAAGCTTATGATTCAGATTGTATCCATATTAAGAAATGCTGTTGCACAATCTTATTAAAAAAAGACCTTTTATTACAAAATAAAGTGGGCATATGTATTCTGCACGGACCCGCTAGTATGAAATAACTGACTTTTAATATTTTGAAACTGTGCAACATTTCTTATTATTGATGTCACGAAAAAGGGACATCTATTAATTATTTATGCTAATTGTTTTTACTTATTTACTTCAGCTACATGTTGGACCTAAGCTTATCGTCTAATTAAAGGGATTGTCTAGAGCATACATTTAATGTTCTAAATCCTTCATTTTTGCATTAATGTCCCTTGTATATTGTGTATTTAACCCCTACTAAGGGAACCAGAACACACTGCGAGAAAAAGACATGACCAGTGAGTTAATTCAGAGAGGTATATGCACGTTGCAGACAAGCAGTAAGCAGGTCTTGCTCATGAGCGGCAATGTGTTGCATGGGGTTAAACACATACAAATGGATATAGATGCAAAAAAATCACGTTTACAAATAAAGACACTTTCAATAGTCTTCTTTTCTAATAAAAATGACTAATTTCTCTAACATATATAATGTAAATAAATAGGAAATATTATATAGGCATTTTACTGTGAAAGTATTACACATGGACAACAGAACATCTAACAAAGAAAATACATGAGTTAGTCATTGGCCTTCATTTTACAGTATAAAAAGGCTGTTTAATGGTCTGATCTGGAAAATAGACCACACATAATGTGTCACACTATCTCACAGTGTGACTTGACAGCTCTGAGGCTGCCAAACTATTTCAGGTACAAATCAGGACTTATCTTAATGTGCTTATAAGTACAGAATCCCTTCAGTTCTGATTAGATTAACCCTTCAAAATAAAGTTATTAAAATAATTGAAACTATCTAAAAAAAACAGAAATTCTCCCTAAACATCCATTAGCAATATACATAGAAAAGAAAAAAATATGTTGCAACAGAATAGCATATTAGCCAAGTCTTAAAAAGTATTTTATGTTTGCAGCAATTGCTTTTCAACAGCCAAACTGCAGCCACTGATTGCCTTAATTGGAGGAGCTAAATCATGGCTTGAGTCTGCAGATAGAAGGGCTAGTTATGGTCATAATGTTATTATAAATTGCATTTTTTGCCGTTGGTATCTGCTAAAGCTCACTAGGGAAAGATTTGTAGCAGGGTTATTTTTGAGAAATTTGTAGTGTAAGCTCTGAGAATTAGAAAATTCACAATTATGATAACTAAATCACATTAAAAAGGGAGAAAATAAATAATGAAAGTATATAACAAAGTTGTACTATGCATAACTAAACATTTATTAAAACAAAGTATTTGTTTTCTCCGTTTAAGTTGAACTTTTCATTGGCGCTACTTAGCAGCCAGGTGTGAAGTGCAAGAAAATGATTATCTTACATATTTGCATCACATGAACAGGCATTCAGTAGTGAGAGTGAAGACGCTCATAGGCAGCTGTCTAATTTTTATTATAACAATTCCATCATTTTAATATGTACTTTCAATATATGTTCTCTATATGTTTATTAAAGATGAAATAAAACACATAATGTAGGTAATAAAAACACAATGTAGGTTATATATAAATTGCTCAAGAAATGAGTCCTCAGAACCGCATAATACATAGTAACCTTTATTTATTTTCTGCCAACCTATGTCTATGTAACAACACACAACACAGAATGTTACATACCTGTAACAGTGACTGCATCATTGCAGCTGCCCTGATCTGAAATACTTTTTTTTTGATGATATATAGACTATACATGGATAGGAGTGGTTAAAAATAAACAGGGATTACTTTTTTATTTTCTCGGAAATAATGTATGCTAATAAGCTAGGTGTGGCAAAAATGTGTGTTAATATAGAAGGTGTGTCCCGTCTTTCTTAAGTGTTTAATCATTTTTATATTGCAAAATCTAATTAATGGGTTGGTGTTGGTCTAAAACAGGATTATTATGAAATTTATGAAATTCTATAGCACAATGTTTTAGTAGATTTCCTATTTGTCTCTTAATTGTTATGATGCATTTAAATAAATATAGTTAAAATATTATGGTGGTGTGTGTTGTTGTGTCAGTGTGTGTAAGAGAGCGAGAGAAAAAGAGAAGAGAAAAAGAGAAAAGTAAAGTAAAATTTAAGCTTTGTGCACTGATATGTATGTGTGTGTGCTTGTGTATTCTCACACGTCTGTGTGCTTGTGAGAATGGAAGTCTGTAATGCATGTGTGTGTGGGTTTACCTTGTTAATAGTCGAAGGAGGCGGCACACAAGGATATCAAATAAAACGGAAACTTTATTCCAGCATATGCAGAGAAAAATACAAACACTCAAACACAAGGAAAAAAGGGGGCTTGTCCTTGCGCGTTTCACGGCACTTAGTCATAGGATAGCAGGTAAATGAAGACGTGATAGCGATATACCTGAACACCTCCAATCATTACTCAAACAAGTAAATATGGGAGTGACAGAGCAAGCAAGAACAAGTGAATTAAAAACAACAATAAGACTTTAGAAAAGATAAGCAGAACAATAACCAAAAAAATGGTAAGAAGATAACAGAGCAGAATCATATAATTGCATGTCAGATCTGAAAGGCCAATTTATGTTACGCTACATACATGTTCATAATACATGGGGTAAATGATTAGAGAATAGATAGCACATAAGTTCTTTAGATTAGGATGTCTTATCAGAGTATACACCAAAGGGAGGAGCAAAAGTTAATAATTGCAATACTTGCAGGACAAATGCATATAGAAAAAAATCCCATATTATTCATTGAAAAAAAGGGGGCGGTTACATTCGACGTATAACCCAGTTCATAATCATTTCAATGAAACAAAATAGTGTTACATATAGAAGAACAGAAAAAGATACACTCTGACAGACAGTAAATTGTTCATTGAATGTATTATGTACGACGTGACAAAAAATTACCAAACCAAAACGTGTTCAAGAATAATTGTACTGGTTTACGAGCAGTAATACAAGCTAAAATAAACACATATCCAAAAATAAAAATGTAAGACATAATACAATACAAACTCACTAAAGACACAAATATATTAGAATGGAAGCTGTACTATCAGATTAAGTAAATTCAAGGTAAAACTTTGACCCCTCTATTTATGTATATGCAATACAGATCAATATTTATAATTATGCTCATTTAATCGTCAAAAAAGGCAAATATCCCATTCCTTATTCAGGCCATTTGGCTCCCTGGTGTCAAGCATAAAAATCCAATAAAAATCCTTTTTCATGAGAATTTTATATTTGTTTCCACCTCTAAGTGGTAGCTTAGCAAGATCAATCACCCTAACATTAAAATTGGATATATGCATAACATTGAAATGTCTGGCTATACTGGACTCTTTCACATAATTTTTGACATCTCTTCTATGTTCACCAATTCTAGACCTAAGGCAATGTGAGGTGTGCCCTGCATAAATTGCACTCCAAAAGGTACACCACAAAAGTAGTGCCACAATTGGCATAATGTTAAATCTTATGGACTGCTCCAGATACTATACTTGTGAAAGTCTCAACTTTCGATATAACCTCACATGTGCCACAATTACGTGACAAACATTTGAATATGCCTTTTTTTATTAAGCCAAGCTCCTTTCCTACTGTTCTGGTTACTAACAACCAAACTAGGAGAAAGCTTATTACCCAAAGTCGGTGCTTTTCTTGATACAAATTTAATTTGGTCAACAGAAGCAGAAAGTATATCATCTCCTTTCAGAAATGTAAATTTTTGTTTGATTGTGTCACAAATCTCTCTGTATTGTAGTCTCCTCGGGGACTCTTGCTTTTAACACTCATCAAGGGTCCTTAACTTTTTTCAAGGCCCTAGTAAGTAAAATTGGGTCATAACCCCTGATTAAAAGCCTTTGTATAAGTTTGTTTGCTTGTACGTCAAATAAAGCTTCAGAGGAAGCATTCCTCCTGAATCTAAGAAACTGGCTCTTCGTATGGCCTAAATAAGATGCTTTGGTTGACAAGACTTAGCGTGAAGTATTGTATTGCCTGCGGTGGGCTTGCGATAGGTAATGACTGATTTTAATTGTGTAGAGCCACAGAGTTTCAAATCCAGATACTGGACCTCAGTCTTATGTGTCATCCCTGTAAATCTCAGGCCCAGCTCATTATCATTTATAGATCTCATAAAATTATCAAGGACAAAATTACCATTGATGATAAATATGAGATCATCAATTACCTCATGTATAATTGTATGTTGTCCTTGGAAGGGTTACTTTCATTGTAGAGAACGTCAAACTCCCACCATCCCATAAATAAATTTGCAAATGAGGGGGCAAATTTTGCCGTACCACAAGTTTGCAAATAATATTTGCCATCAAACATAAAGAAATTATGGGATAGTAGGCACTCGATGCACTCACAAATAAAAATGTGATATTCATCAGAAAAGTTGTTCTGTGTTGTAAAAAGTATGCAATGGCTTGAATACCAAGGTTATGAGCAATATTAGAATACAGTGACACCACAGTGACATCAATCACTACCCACCCAAAATCTTTACACCAATTGTTTTTTTAAACAAAGAGATTAAATAACCAGAGTCTCTCAGATAGCTACTTAAACCTTTAAATGGTTCCAGAATAGAGTCAACCAACTCTGACAAAGGCTCAAACAAGGAGCCTATCCCAGAAATAATGGGACGGCCAGGTGGGCTGACTGTACTCTTGTGAGTCTTGGGCAGGTGTTGAAAGATGGGCGTCACTGGATTCTGAGGTATAACAGAAAGTTTCTAATTTTCAATGAAACTCCCCAGGCTGACTGCTTCATCCAAGAGTTTTTCCAACTTTTTCTTAAACACATTAACAGGGTTATATGTAAGTTGTCTGTATGTGACACCATCACTCAGTTGCCTGAGAGCCTCATGCATATAATCAACTTTATTGAGGACCATGACATTGCCGCCCTTGTCCGAAGACCTGATTACAATGTGGTGGTTATCCCTCAGCTGTCTAATTGCCAACCTCTCTTTTGTGCTTAGGTTGTTGTATTTATCATGGTCATCCCTTAATTTTACACTCTGAGCTGTAAAATATCCTGTTCTACTTTTTTCTGGAACAAATTTAAATGCATACCCCTCGATTGGATGGGATAGAATCCAGATGCTGCCTTCTTAGGTCTTTCAATATAAGAATCATCAGGTCCCCCATCACCCAGATCAAAATTTCTCAATTGTTCCACAGTCAGAACATCAAATTTAAGATGAAGATTACAATAAATATTTACAGGATCTGTGTCATGGGTAACCGTCTGATCACTACTAGCCATAGAGGGTTCACTATCAGACTCATGAAAAAATCTCTTCAATGCCAACTTGCAGACAAACTTATTTACATCCAGTAAAGTGCAAAAAGCAGAAAAAAACATGTTTTGGAGCAAACCCCAAACCCTTGGATAACACTTTTACATGCTCAGAGTTTAAAGGAAAGTCCGATAGATTTAGGACTGCAAGATCTAGTCCTTCTGTCTCCTTTTGGAGGCTCTTCTTCCTTCTCCTTCTTCCCGCTCGTCTCATCCTTTTCCTTTCCCTAAAGGGATGTCCTTGCTCTTGGTTTTAGGGCATACCACTGGTTCTTCTGTATTCTTAGCCTTTAAAACCTGTAACAACAAGGAGGGTTGGGGGGAAAGAGAAGAGGAGGAAGAGGATGTGTCTGCATTACTATGCTCTGCGGTAGCTGAGTATGGTTTGGACGTGTCTGGTTCTGTGGATGAGAAGATCACTCTGCGATCAGTATTATTTTTCTTCAGGATAGACTTGGGCTCAGACTTAGGTGTAGATGTTTTCATCCAATGACCTTTCTTTTTGTTCTTAATCTTTTTCCTTATCTTTGTCATGATCAACATCTTTGCCTGCCTTGTTATCCCCTTTATCATTATTTTTATTGAATCTCCTATGACCACCAGAGGAAAATCTTCTCTATCTTCCCATGAACCTTGACCAGTCATACACTTTGTTATTTGTATAGTCCTCCTGGTCACGGTTAAACTTACGCCCCTTTAAGGAGGCTAGATCATCATCAGATTATTGTTTATCTTGTTCTGTGTGTGAATACGGATCTATGATTGGGCAAGTGAATATAAATCTCACTCCCATCACTGTGTAGTGTTGCCACCTTTCCTGGAAATAAAATATCAGATAAAATAATTAGCCTAAATTAGCATGTAACATTTGTTAGAAAATAAACCTGCTGGTACTGATTTTAATCTATTGCAAATTTGATTAGAATTTGACTTGCAATCATAAAAAAAATAAAACTAGAAGTTTTACAAATAAATAAAGTGAACATATGACACATATGCTTAAAAGTAATTAAAGGGACAAACTTTTATGTTTTAGAAAGAATGTGCAGTTTTAAGACGCTTTCCAATTTACTTCCATTATCAAATGTTGCACAATCTATTCATATACACACTTTCTGGGTAACAAGAGCCTACTACTACTGAGCGTGTGCACAAGCTCACAGGGTAAATGTATACTAGTCTACGATTAGCTGGTATCTGTCATATGATACAGAGGGTTGGAAAATGGAGAAAAAAATAAATTTTTCAGAAAAAAAATCTACTGCTTATTTGAAATTCAGAGTAGGTGTTAAATCATTGTCTTTTTATTATGCACTTGTTAATTATGCAATTCTACATCATTGAGTGGTTTTTTAACATGTTTAAATCATTAAGTACATACAGAAAGATAAGTGATGTCTCCGGAACAAACAGCACCTCCGTAGCTTGTTCTATGGCGATTTACCACCTGGTACAGCCTCTTTTAGCCCAATTGTGCTTTTCACAGAGAACCACTTTCCCAAAGTATTTCAGTCTGATCCCGCCTAACAAGGTAAATGTCGCACCGAAATTCCCTCTCTGAACAAGGAACATGACAACCCCAGGCAATCACTTCGGCTATCTTTGGGCCTTGTCAGTGAGGTGCAGCCATATTCCTCTAACCACATTAGGCAAGGAGCCCTCGTCTGGCTTCCCCCATCACCCTTAGGGAGACTTCCCTAGGGTCATATCACAAATACATACAGAAAGAGAAGCGCTCTTTCAGGAAAGACAAAACAGCTCAGGAGCTTGTTTTATGGCAAGTTACCACCTGGGAGCAACCTCTTTTATACCAATTGTGCTTTTCACAAAGAAAAACTTTCCCAAAGTATATCAGTGTGATCCTGCGTAACAAGTTCAGTCCAGCCCGAAATAACAGGCAATCCCTCTCTGAACAAGGAACATAGCAACCGAGGATAAAACAAACTTCCCCCGCAACTTGGCTTATTTAGCAAAGCAGTTCCTTACCTGATGACCCCTACAGATGCCAGTTAAGGATGGGTATGTAACAGGGTTAGGCTTGTGAAATGGCATCAAATATCAGAATTTGAAAGCAATTAAATTGTTATTGTTTGTACAAAACCAAGTACAGAATAATGCATTTGCTATCAGTCGTGATCAACTTGTAATCTAGATCAAAATGTTTCATTATGAGTAGGTTAACGGGGCACCCAACTCCAAAATTTGTATTGTTTAAAAAGATAGATAATCCCTTTATTACCCATTCCCCAGTTTTGCACAGCCAACATGGTTATAGTAATATACTTTTTTTTTTTTTTTTTTTTTTTTTTTTTTTTTAAACTGACTTTATTGGAAAAAAAGCATATATGGTACAGAGTGGGAGACGCAGCTCCCTATAGTACAACAATCTTGTGAGTTGAGTTTTACATAATAATCAACATTAACTTATAGGAAGAAATAAAACTCTATTTATCTAAGTTTGCGTAAGATAGTACTGTTATAAAGAGGTTAAGGAGAGAGGGGGGGAAGTAAGTATACCCGAAGAAGGGTACCCGGGAAAGAGAAAGAAGCTGCATGACCTCGTCCACACAAGCTCATTAAGATCAGTTTTTTGTTTTTGTTTTGTTTTTTTTTTTTTACTCTCCTGTTACCAATGTACGACATTGGTGTTGCTATAGTCTATTAAGGATTTAACCCATTGCTAACATTCGTCTCTAGATAATAATCCCATGTGGTTCTAATCTCTGCGTACGTATCCATTTTATCGTTTACCATGTAAAAATATTCTTCTAGATCTAGAAATTCCGAAACCCGGCGGGACCACATTTCTAATGTGGGAGCAGTTCTGCTTTTCCAATTTTTGGCTATTAAATATTTGACACTGTTTGTCCTAATATAGAATAATTTGTAATAGGGTTTGTATTTGATTTTAGGTGGGTAGCCTAGCAACCATATTAGTGGGTCTAAAAGGAATGTGGTTTCTAAAATTTTCTCCATTTCCGCTATGGTGGTTCTCCAGAAAATCTGGGTCGTGTTACACCACCACCACATATGTGCCGCGTCGCTGCCCCTATGGCCGCAACGCCAGCAGTGGTCTGATCGGTGATTAAATAAGCGGTGGAGCTTTCTAGGGGTGAGATACCACCTGTGCAATAATTTAAGGTTAATTTCCACTGCTGAAAGTGAGATTGACGATTTAGTTATGTTCTGGAAGATGGATAAGCATTTTTGTGGGAGAACTATAACGCCTAGGTCATCTTCCCATCTCTCCATAAATGGAGGTATATACCCTGGGGGGTTAGTGGATAACATTTTATATATCTTTGAGAGAGTGTGGGATAGAGGGGGAGATCGAGTACAAAGAGTTTCAAAATTTGTTAAGGGTCTTAGCATGTTTCTATATTGTTCATGTCGGGTAATGTATTGATGCAAACGATGATAGTTATACCAGTTATGAAAGTATGTGAATCCCTTTTCCACTAGTTCAGATTGAGAGAGGACTTTCTCATTGGCTGAAATCGTATGTATAGTGAGGTCGCGAATATTACTGTCAGGTATGATGTGGGTGATGTTGGGTCCTAGTGAGAATTGCTTGTTATCAATAAGAGATGTTAATGGGGATGGTTTGGATGATATATAAATATTGTGGGACAGGGCATGTTCCCATATAGCATAGGTTTCTGTTACCATGGGGGGTATGTGGGAATGAGTGGTTTTTGGCGTCTCCATACTCCAGCACTGTCTCCCCAAGTGAGAAGCGTTTGATATTAAGTGTTCCAGGTGTACCCATCGCTTATGGTAAAAGTGTATATGCCAGTCCACTATTCTTTGTAGAAAGATGGCTTGTCTATAGAGAGAGATGTTAGGTATTCCTAGGCCGCCTTGGGATTTAGGAGATTGCATAATTTTAGCATTAATCCTCGGTCTTTTTCTGTGCCAGACAAAGTCGCTGAATGCTTTCTGTAAGCTGGGGATATAATTTTTGGGTAAGGGAATTGGAAGTGCTTGGAGAACATATAGTAACCTGGGAAAAATGTTCATTTTAATGACATTTATTCTGCCAGACCATGTTCATTTTTTTGATAGCCATGATGAGAGGTCCCTAATGATATGTTTTTTGATCAGGCCGAAATTTTTCTCAAAAGTTACATCTGCCGAGGCTGCTAATTCTATTCCTAGGTAATGTAGAGAACTTCTGCACCACGTAAAGGGGGTTATCTTTTTAACTGACTGTAGTATGTTATCATCCAAATTAATATTAAGCACCTCGGATTTGGCGGAGTTTATTTTAAAATTGGAAAGTGAGTTAAATAGTTCGAATTCCTGTAAAAGGGGGGGGGATAGAAGTTTCTGGGTTAGTTAATGAGAACAGTATGTCGTCCGCAAAAAGGGATAAGACAAAGTCTTGGTTGTCAATCTTCACTCCGGTAATATTGGGATTTTGCCTAATTTTGGTCGCTATGGTTTCGATAAAGCGGGTGAATAAAAGAGGGGACAGCGGACAACCCTGTCGGGTACCGTTTGAAATAGCAAAGGGTTTAGAAAGGGTCCCATTAATTAACAATTTAGCGTTAGGGTTTGAGTATAGGGAAAATATTCTATCTAATATTTTAGGGCCAAAACCCATGTGAGACAGAGTGAGGCGCAGAAAATCCCAATCAACACGGTCAAAGGCCTTTTCTGCATCTATAGACAGTAAAACTGCCGGGATGTTCTTATCTTGTGCAAAGTAAATGAGATTTAAGGCCCTGACCGTGTTGTCTTTGGATTCGCGTTTCGGAATAAACCCCACCTGGTCCTGATGGATTATATCTGATAAGAGGCAGTTCACCCGGTTTGCTAAGACTTTTGCGTAAAGTTTTATATCAGAATTTTAGAGTGAAATTGGTCTGTAATGCGAAGGGTGGTCTAGTGTTTTGTTTGGCTTTGGAAGTAAGATAATATGAGCTTCTAAAGCTCTGGGAGATAAAATTTTAGCTTCATCAATGTGACGGAAAAATTGAGTAAGCTGTGGCACCAATTCCTCCTGGAACAGTTTGTAATACTTATTGCTAAATCCATCAGGACCAGGAGCCTTGCCACTTGGGAGATCTTTTAGTACAAATTTAATTTCCGTTGCTGATATGGGTTCCTCCAATTGATCTTTTTGGAGGGGAGATATATGTGGGAGGTGGAGTGAGGACAAATAAGTATCAATGGCATTGGTTTTTATCGACTGATCTACAGGATTTAATTTAGAGATGTCATTTAGGTTGTATAGTTTCTGATAAAAGTTCCTGAAAGTGTTCGAAATTGCCTTAGAGGAGAAGTGTACTGTGTTCCTATCGTCTTTTATGCGCAAAATATAGGATTTGTGTGCTTTTTGTTTGAGGTATCGTGCAAGGGACCGGCCAGCTTTATTCCTCCCTTCGTAGTGTATTTGTTGCAGTTTAAGTGACTGTCTTTTGTGTTCTTTATTATAGTGTGAGGATAGTTTTTCTCGTTCAGCTTGTAATGCTAAAAGCAATGTGTGATCAGACGGGGAAATTTTATGTTTTTTTTCCAAAACAGCTATGTTGGATAGTAATGATGCTAAGTAGATACGCTTCTTTTTAACGATAGCTGCCTTAATACCCATAAGTTCTCCTCTTACCACACATTTATGTGCCTCCCAGACATTAAAGGGGGAGATATCTGGGGATATGTTATTGGTAAAATACTCTGTGATCAATTGTGAAATTTGCTGCTTTATTAAAGGGTCTAGTAGAAGATAGTCTTCCATTCTCCAGATAAAAATCCTGTATAGGTTTGGTTGGCCACGTTAGTGTTCCTATTACTGCTGCATGGTCTGACCAAGTCGTCGGGGCAATCTGTGAGGAATGAAACAATGATAGACCTGTTACATCCGTAAGTATGTAATCTATCCTAGTGTAGATTTTGTGGGGGTACGAGTAGAACGTGTAATCACTTTTCTCAGGGTTGGATACCCTCCACAGGTTGTGTACACAGAGTTTTTTAAGGCAATTATTAGTGCGGGTAATTTGTGAATCCGGGATCAATGAACTTGCATTCGAGCAGTCTACTCTGGGATTTAGTGGTAGGTTTAGGTCACCTCCGATTATTAATACACCTTTCTGGTGCTCCAAGATAAGGTCAGTTACAATTTTAATGAAGTGAGATTGTTTTGCATTCGGGGCATATATAGAAACCAAAGTGACAGGGCGTCCATATAGCAGTCCTGTTACTATAATGTATCTGCCCTCTCTATCTCTGAGTGTCTTAATTGCTGTGAATGGTACATTTTTCCTAATTAGGATCCCAACTCCCTGTTTCTTAGCTTTAGGGTGTGAGGAGTAATAGCAAGTGCCAAATTTGATAGAAAAGGTGAGGGGTTCTCTACCTTTAATAAAGTGGGTTTCTTGGATAAAGCTTATGTCTGCTTTATTTCTATCAAAGTCTCTAATTGCTTGGGATCTTTTGGAAGGAATATTAAGGCCTTTGGCATTAATCGTTTGAATCCGGATGGAATCTAAAGGTTTTGTGGGTTGTGATGTGTTAGCCATTAGTAATTAAGTTGGTATAGTAATATACTTTTTACCTCTATGATTACCTTGTATCTAAGCATCGTCTGACAACCCCCTGATCACATGGCTATTTATTTATTATCTATTGACTTGCATTTTAGCCAATTAGTGCAGTGTCACGCACAACTCCACGGAGAGAACACAATGTTATCTATATGGCTTACATGAATTAGCAGTTTCTTGTTGTGAAATGCTAATAAAAAGCATGTGATAAGAGGCTGTCTGTAGTGGGTTAGAAACAGACAGAATTTTAGAGATTTAAATTTTATAAAGTATATTAATATAACAATGTTGGTTGTGCAAAGCTAGGGAATGGGTGGTAAAGGAATTATCTATCTTTTTAAACAATAACAATTTTGGTGTTGACTGTCCCTTTAAAGAAAGTAAAAATCCTTTTGAAGGAATATACCAAAAGTAATGTACAGATGATATTAAAGATATCACCTGTATATTTTTTACAAAAGGATTTTTACTTTCTTTGAATACACTGGCTAACACAGTACTGTCCTTTCTCTGCATCATTGTGAGTAGTTAAATACCTTAGCAATATACTCATTATTAGGAAACTGAAATCGTCTAATCCCAAATGCACTGATAAAAAAGTTACACCCCCTACATGAAATTACCAAACAAAAAAATATTACAAAGCTTAAGTGATCAAACACTGACAACAAGTCTGCTGAGATGTTATAAAAAATAGGGAAGATTATAATATCTTAAAATTAAGAGATAAAACAATAGTAATTTAATTTAAAAAATCTATTTAAACCTCTTTAAAATAATTACTATATCAATAACAGAAAATATAAGCTTTATTGTGCGTTAACATCACTCAACCACAATAAATAGCACTTTTATTGTTGCGCTCATATTCGTCAAAAATTATTTTTATAAAAACATCTACATGTCAGTGCATGTGTCATGATGTACCAGAACCTTTAAGCGATCAGCGGGCGTGTACTTACCTTTAGCTATGCTATTTAACAAACACCTGAACAGTTCAGCACTGCTTGAGTTAAGTATTTAAGTCAAGCATTCCTTTTTCCAGAGGATTACATTATTGCTAAAGGATTTCAATTCTATTGTACTTATACAGATTGTATCTATTACCATAGGAGGATTTCCAGCTTCTTGCAAGATCTATGACCAGCAAGTAAGTAAATTCCAAACAGCTCTGCTATGTAAATTTTCCTGCACACTGCCTTAAGCGTGAGATAGACTGTCTGCAAGTTTGCTGTGTGAATTTCCCTGCACACAGACACTGCAGTGGGAATTTCCCTGCACACAGACACTGCAGTGGGAATTTCCCTGCACACAGACACTGCAGTGGGAATTTCCCTGCACACAGACACTGCAGTGGGAATTTCCCTGCACACAGACACTGCAGTGGGAATTTCCCTGCACAAAGACACTGCAGTGGGAATTTTCCTGAACGCTGCCATAGGTGAGCGCTAAATTATTGTAATGGCGGGTTAATTATTGCACTCCCGCAAACGGGCAAATTAGCCTGTTTGCGGGAGCGCAATAATTAACCAGCCATTACAAGTGGCTGGTTATTGCTATCACGACCTTGCGGTTGCAATTAGCACTCTAAAAATTAACCAGAGATCCGATCTCTGGTTAGTTTTCTCAAAGTGCCCCAAATGCCCTCAAAAGAGAGGGCATTAAAGTTTTTTATTTAAAAAAAAATTGCATTTTTTTTTTAATAAAAAAAAACTGGATTAGGTAGTTTTGGGGCTTTAAAGTTGGTGAGAGTGGGGTGTTAGAAAAAAAACGTGCCTTTACATTGCGGTCTATGGGAACTGTGATTATATACATATACCGTATATCTATGTGTTGGTATGTGTATATACACGTTAACACATAAATATACATATATCAGCATATACATATTTACTTAGTGCTGCCCATCGCTGAGCTACTTACCCCTGCTCTGCGCGAGGTTCTCATGCCATATGTGACGGCATCAGAACGAGGCTCCCATGGGAGCCTATGAAAGTGTGCTCTCGTGCACGCAATGCTTCCCAGCAATGCGAAAGCGAGCTATAAACTTGTAATACCAACACAATATTGTGCGCTGGTATTACAAAGTAGAGCGCAAATATCGCTTTAGCGAAAGCAATATTTAGCGCTGCACTTGTAATCTGGCCCAAAGTGGTTTATACTGAGCAGCTGCTCCACTGTGTAAAATCTAAGATGCACACAGTTCCTGTGAGAGCCCATTTCTACCAAACATTTCCCTGCTTGCTTCACACAGCGAGTCTATGTGGTAGAATGTACAGGGGGCGGCATTGCACAAGCATTTCACAAAAAATGCTTGTGCAATGTTAAATGGTGACAGTGTATGCTGTCGGCACTTAGCGATGTCTGGCTGGACATGATTGGTTACAGCGAATCATGTCCACACGACATATGATAAATTTACCTCTATCTGTGCTGCAGCTCCTCTGTGAATCCTCATTATCAAGTGTGAGTGAATCCTGTTTTTTAGTAAGTGTTTCAGCAAACCTCCTACATTTCTATACTGCATTCCAAAGCTATCCAAATATATTCCCCCTCTTATTCCCAAGCCTGTGTAAGGGTAATTCTGTTTATTCACAGTGATCTGTTTACTGTGAATCTTGAATGCTTCCTAAAGTAACTAATATAGCTGCTGACCACCAGAGGGAGCTTGTGCTCATGCTCATAGGATAAGCAGCTACAAATAAAAAGAATTGCTGCAGGTATTTCAGTACATACTTACCTGTTATATAGTAGCTATACATAAGTCAACTTATTGCAGTTGTGGCTGAATACAAATCCCTAAACATGTGTGCTGACAGCATGTGCCCTAAATCTCTCACAGTGTCACATAACAGACTTCTATATGGGCGTGCAGTAAAATTCATGTTGGATATTGCTAATGGTGCCAAAAAAGTAGATTTCCTCATGTAGTTCTGTACTATAATATTAATATTAATGGTTTACTTCAGGTATTTTGGATTGAACTCAGGTGCAACACTTAACTCACCATTTGTCACACAAGTGCAGTGAGCATGATTATAGATTTCCTGTACTAGATATTAAAAGCACACTAAGGCAAAATTGACCGTGCCTGCAGCCAGACTTGTTGGCATGCAATCTCCACTTGTGATGTTCCATCGCACGGCAAAATTTAACATTGTTCAAGAGGTTTCTTTGGCAACGCCGCCTCCTGCTCTGGCAGGGTATGTCAATCGCCCCGAATGAGCAAGTGTCTGGATGATTGATCTTGCCACCTCTGAAGTGCTGGAGAGGAAAAAGAAACGGGTTCTGCTTCTTAAATATGTGGCAGCAGGCTCACTTAGGAAAACTTTTTACTTTCATTCTATTGGCTGATTTGAATTTGAAGATTCAAATCAGCCAATAGGAATGCAAGGCTACCCCCATATAAAAGGGGTACCTCACATTCACTATTCAGTGTGTGGCTGGAGACCGTATGAAGAGGACCTCGGTGTTGAAGATCACAAGATGAGAACCACTGCCATCGCCTGGATGAAGAAGATGGACTGCTGCCTGGATAAAGATGGATCGCCGTCTGAATGAAGATGGACCGCCGCCTGGATAAAGATGGACCGCCGCCTGGATAAAGATGGATCGCCGTCTGAATGAAGATTGACTACAGCCTGGATGAAGATGGACAGCCTTTTGGATTACGAAGATGGAGTGCCGCCATCACCATCATCATTAAGTGCCTTTTATGGGGTTAGTGTTAGTTGGATTTCTTTGGGGGGGGGCTTATAGATTAGTTTTTTTTAGTTGGGTAGCAAAAGAGCTGAATGCCCTACAAAATTTAGTTTTAGAATATGGCTTTTTTAGTTTGGGGTGTTTTTTTTAGGGGGAGTTATAAGAATAGGATTACTTGTTTTATTTTCTGTAATGTTAGGTTTTTTTTTTCTGTAATCTTAGGGGGTTTCTGGTAATGTTTTATTTTTTAGTAATGGTAGTTTTTTATTTTTAAATGTAAGTTTAGGTTTTTTTAGGTAGTTAGGATTTTGTTTCTAAATTTAGGGGTATTTCAATTTGGGTTAAGTTAGGGGGCGTAGATGTTAGTTTATTACTTTGCATTGTGGGGGGATTGCAATTTAGTAGTTAATAGTTTGTATATATAGATACTTTGCTTTGTAGGGGATGGTGGTTTAGGGGTTAATAGTTTATTTAGGTACTTTGTATTGTGAGGGATGTTAGTTTAGTGGTTAATAGCATATTTAGGTACTTTGCGCGGTGGATGGCGGTTTAGGGGTTAATAGTTTATTTAGGAGTGTAAGTGTACTTTGTAATGTATTTTTGATGTGTTTTGTGCAACTTTTTAGTTTTGGAAACCAGTTAACCACAGCTTTGAGATCATGGTAAGAATTGAAGCATATAAGGAAATTGCACTAGCGCAATCGTGATTTCGCTCGACTTGTAATATCAGCGCATTGAAATGGCTCGCGAAAAGGCGATTGCGCTAGCACAAAAACATTTTCACCTCACTTGTAATCTAGCCCTCTGTGTATCAATGTTTAGACAAAAACATTTTAGAGCAGAATATTTACAGGGATTTAACAAAACTGCAAATTAAAGCTCTCGCTTCCTAAGAGGCTCAATTAATTGGAAATTAAACAGAAAAGTTTTTCTTTGGTTCTCCGTTCTCAGCGGTTCCCTGACTTTGCTTCTCTTTTGCAACGATTCCCAGGACAATCTTGGTTATATACAGGAACAAAAATGTCCTTGGTCCTAATATCTCCTCTTCGGCCATCTCAACTGTAGTATCTTTGTCACTTAAAGGTGTCCCAGTCAGCTTCAGCTTCTCTTCCTGTCATTGTCAGATATTATTTTAGATCAAGAAGGTAACCTGTCTGGATTAGTATCCCAGAAATTATTTTATTTAGCTGCATGGATAATTTAAGGGGATCCTGGGCTAGACTGCTTATTCTGGAATCTGGGGCTTAAAGGGACACTGAACCCAATTTTTTTCTTTCGTGATTCAGATAGAGCATGAAATTTTAAGCAACTTTCTAATTTACTCATATTATCAAATTTTCTTCATTCTCTTGGTATCTTTATTTGAAATGTACAAATGTAAGTTTAGATGCCGGCCCATTTTTGGTGAACAACCTGGGTTGTCCTTGCTGATTGGTGGATAAATTCATCCACCAATAAAAAAGTGCTGTCCAGAGTACTGAAACCAAAAAAAGCTTAGATGCCTTCTTTTTCAAATAAAGATAGCACGTGAATGAAGAAAAATTGATAATAGGAGCAAATTAGAAAGTTGCTTAAAATTGCATGCTCTTTCTGAATTACAAAAGAAAAAATTTGGGTTCAGTGTCCCTTTAAGATACCCATAAATGTACCCATTCACATAGGCCAAGTGGCACGGCTGGTGTGTTGACAGATATTTGAATCCTTTTTGAGTCCATTTAAATCATATTATTAATATTTTTCTTGACTTTTCAGTTCACATCTGGCCTACAGGTACATTAATCTTATTCTTGTGGATCTGCACTGCCATGTTTGTACATTAATGAAAACTATTCATCCAATGGTTCATTACACATTCATTGTATTTTAATTTAGTTCTCCTCTTTTATTTTTTTATTTTTTAAGATTTGACTTCACACTCATAGGAGCCGATTTAACAAGCCCCGAATCTTGCCATCTCACCCTGTTTCTGCGTGAGCCTTTAGGGCCGGAAACAGGAGTTAAGAAGCAGCGGTCTTAAGACCACTGCTCCTTAACTGTATCCGCCACCTCTGAGTGACGGACAGCAATCCGCCCCATGCTATATGATCGGGCTGATTGACACCCCCTGCTAGTGGCCGATTGGCCGCGAATCTGCAGGGTATCACATTCAGCTATGTCTGGCAGACATGATACGCTGCAGTGTATCATGTCCGCCAGGCAATATTAAATTGACCCCATAGACTTTCTCTTAAAGGGTCACAAAACCCCACATTTTTCTTTCATGATTCAGATAGAGTATAAAATTTTAAACAACTTTTCAATTTACTATTACATTTTCTTCATTTTCTTGCTATCCTTTGTTGAAAAGCTGGGACGTAAGCTCAAGAGTGTGTACCTGTCTGAAACACTATATGGCATCAGTTTTGCAACAATTATGACGACATCAGAACGAGGCTCCCATAGGAGCCTATGGAAGTGCTCTCTCGTGAGCGAGGTCGCGTTCGCATTGCTGAAACCTTGTAATACCAGAGCAGAATAGCGTGCACTTTTATTACACAATGGAGTGCTAATATTGCTTTCATTAAAGTGATATTTAGCACTCTATTTGTAATCTGGCCCTATGTTTTTACTAAATTGTGAATTTGACATTCCCTTCAATTTATTCTCTTGTATATATGGACAAGTTAAATTCATATGAAATCCAACATTTTTCTTTCATAATTCATACAGAGCATGTGATTTTTCTAATTTACTTCTATTATAAATTTTTATTTGTTCTCTTGGTATCTTTTGTTGAAAAGCAAGGACGTAAGTTTAGAAGCCAGACCATTTCTTGAGCACTATATGGCAGCAGTTTTGCAAGAATGTTATCCATTTGCAAGAGCAGTAGATGGCAGCACTACTTTCTGCCATGTAGTGCTACAGACGCCTACCTAGGTATCTCTTCAACAACAAATAACAAGGGAACAAAGCACATTTGATAATAGAAGTAAATTGGAAACTTTTTTAATTGTATGCTCTGTCTGAACCGCAAAAGAAAAAGTTTGGGTTTCATATCCCTTTAAGTAAGTTTAATTAAGTTCAAATTTGGATTAAAATATAAAAATCCTTTGGTCTTTTCAGCTTCAGGTTTCTTAATGACAAAAAGATGTAATCACTTCTAAAAATGTGTCCTTCAATTAATAATGTTGTACTGTTTAAGAAAGCTTTGGTTCCTCTCTATCTAGGTTGGATTGAGGAGCCTCATATCATCTCAAGATCTAATCACATTTCTGTTGGGTTTTACATCTTGGATGTTGTTCCTCTTGTGTGGCTATATTTTTCTTCTCCCATCTTTGTTCCATTGGCTGTCATTTTACATACAAAAAAGACAAGGAATTGGTGTTTATGGCTCAGTAATGTAAAAAATATTGGTCATTAACTTTGCCTTTAAACAATTTTCCCATTTACATCTTGGTACCACCTTTAATGGAAAACATACATAGGTATGATCAAGAGCATGCACATGTCATAAGAGCAGTGAGAATTTTTTGACTGATGGCCATTTATTTCTCAACATACATGCAATCCTCCTGAGCCTACTTGTGAATGCTTTTCAACAAAGGATACCAAGAGAACAATGTAAATTTGATACTAAATGTAAATTGGTAAATTGAATTCTCTATCTGAATCATGAAAGCTTAAGTTTCCTTTAATAATACATTACATATATCTCATTTTCAGTATGATTATATTGTGTTAAATACACTTTTGTCTACATAATATAAAGAACGTCCTGGGAAGCATCATTAATAGAAGACATCAAGAGAACGAGTTGAGGAAAAACTTTTTTTTTTTCTGTGTGAAACATATCAGTACTATTATTACTGTCCAGACAAACAGTGTTTCAATAAAGGTTAAAGGGCCATAATGCCCAAATGTTTAAACACTTGAAAGTAATGCAGTATAGCTGTAAAAAGCTGACTAGAAAATATCACCTGAGCATCACTATGTAAAAAAGATAGATATTTTACCTCAAAAGTTTCTCAGTAGCCACCTCCCATTGTAAAGGATTTCTAAGCAGCATATTAGTATGTCTGTCCTGGGACAGCTTAGGGGATGAGCCTTGTGCACTCTCATGTTATTTCCCTATTCAGTTTAAAGGAAGTTTACAATGAAATCTCATGAGAGTTAAAGGGACATTATACACTCATTTTTTCTTTGCATAAATGTTTTGTAGATGATCTATTTATATAGCCCATAAAGTTTTTGTTTTTTTTAAATGTATAGTTTTGCTTATTTTTAAATAACATTGCTCTGATTTTCAGACTCCTAACCAAGCCCCAAAGTTTTATGAGAATACTGACATATACCTACTCCAGCTTGCTCCTGTTTGTGTAAAGAGTCTTTTCATATGCAAAAGAAGGGGGAGGGGGGAGTGTCTTATGTCCCACTTGCAGTGGGCTTTCCAGCTACCTTTTCAACAGACCTAAAATTAGAGCTTCTAAGTAAGTTTTTAAACAGTTTTATACTGGATTTTTATATCAGTATCTGTGCATCTTATTCTTTATAATAGTGTCTATTACATGCAGTTATATGAAAATGAGTGTATACTGTCCCTTTAAGTGAAATCTCATGAGATCACAGTAAAAGAGTGCATGACCTCAGCACTGCTGATGCTGATTGGCTGCTGTTCATTTCTTCATTTTTTTTTTTTTTACCTGCAGCTTGGCATCAGCTGAGTATAACTGTTTACACAGAACTTACTCTGCTGAGCTGAGGAAATTGTGAGGTAAAATATCTTCCTTTTTTACATAGAGATGCTCAGGTGATATTTTCCTGTCAGCTTTTTACAGTTATACTGCATCAGTTTCAATTGATTTAGCATATGAGTATTACGTCCCTTTAAGTAAACTTGTGCTGCGTCTACTTTGTCTCTAGGTGGATACTTTTCATGATATATTCTGTTACATAGCAGTTCTCAGACTGCTTCTTTACAGTCAAATCTAGGAGCACTCAGGACAGGAGCTTTATAAGAGAAGATATGAAGATTGGAGAAGCAATTTAAGAGCTCTTCACTTATTTCCACAGAGTTTGCTTCCAATGGATGTGGACGTAAACATTAATGAATCAGATAAAGCATACAGTTAAAAAAAAAAAAGATTTTGGGGGGTGGACCTGGCATCCAGAGAGATCAGACGTGCTTTTCAAGAGCTCCGTCTTAATAATAAGGCCTTATATTGCTTTTTACTATTTTCACCTTCTCATCAGCTTCTTATACCTGCAGAATAAAAATGCTATCGTAAATTCTACATAATCGGATGGATATTTCAGCAGATTGGAGATATGGAGAGTATAACTGCACCAGTTGAACAACACATGTGTTCAAACAAGTAAACTAACAGCCAGAAATATAGGCGAAGACAAGCTATTAAATGCTAAAAAAAAAAAAAAAATACCACCCAAGTAACGGCTGGAACAACCTCTATTGGTTTTGAGGATCCATTTGTGAGATATTGCTGACTCCATGGTCGCGGCTGATTTCCAGACCTCCGTGCAGGGATCCAAGATGGCGACCGCCTCGTGGAGTGAGGAGATTCTACAGCGGTTACATGCACAGTTTTTGCAACTGAGGAAGGTTCTTCTGGACACCCTTGATAGAAGCCTTTTGTGTGATGACTGTTCAGGGCCTTTGGGGGAGCTAAATGCTCCTTGCGACGACACCATTTGGGAGCGCTCCGAGCCGACCACCAACAAGAAAGAGCAAAAAGGAGCCACACCGCCAAGGAGTACAGGAGTCTCCCGCGAGTTAAACAGCTTGAACATCTTGAACAAGACCAAGGTGTCTATCCACTCGAACTTACCTACATCTCTACAACCGCAGCACTTCAGTGGACTAGCTGTATCCCACTACCGAGATATGAACTCGTATTCCTGGAAGTCTTCACTATTTTCTGACCCTGTTCTACCGCTTAGAGGCTCCCCGGGTAAGTGGGAAGCTCTGGGAGCAACTCACCATCTCCTAACAAACTGGACAGTAGGCAAGACAGGAGTGGGTTAAACTGACTACTTGTTATCGCACTTTACTATATAAGGGAACTCGTAACAGGAGAACTATAACCTTAAATGTGTTAAATATTTTTTGAATTGGATGGACTGTTTCCTCCCTATATTCAATGGTTAGTATATAGCTTACTCATATGATGTTATACAGAGTTGGAAGTTGAGATTGTGTATGCTAATATTATTGCTGTATTTTATAAAGGTACTATACTGAGCTATTCAGTTGGAATATTTGTATAGGTTTCCTGAGAGCATATTGGAGTGTACTGTATTTGGTATAGGATCGGAGCTGAGCTGCTTAGTAAGAATATATCTACAAGCTCAACAGAGACATGGTGGGGGGCCCTATTAGAGTCTATTTTGTATATCATTATAGATACCTCACTTATGGGCATTAGATGAAACTGAGCTAATAGTTCAATAATAATTGATCAACCAGCATACATAACAAGGGGTGGCAACCTTTTTCTCTTTTTTTAACTGCAGATATGTCTGATATCCTAAGGACCTATTAAATTGCTTTGAGCCTATTTGAGAATTGAGCTGCAAAAAATGATAGCTATGTCAGATATTAAGCTAACTATCTCACCTTAAATTGTTTGCTGCAGGGCATAGGGCCCATGCTCATGTGGCATCCTTACACTAGCCTCAATGCCTACATGACAACACTTTGTTTTGCAGATTACATGTCTGAGGCTAGACTCAGATTAGTTCTGATCTGACTGTGTTACAATTCTAATTATATTTTGCGGCTTTATTAATTGTAGTCCTTCGCCTAGTGCCCCCATATTTAACACCGCTAGTATTGATGCAGTCTGCCTCATCCAGGGGCTGCTCCATGGCCATGGATAGATGCAGGACAGTCCCATACAGACCTCTGCACCCTACTGAGAGCTTTCAGATGCTCTACATCCTACACTACTCCCTTTGGTAATCGGCACTTCTACTAATTATTTGGAACGTTCCTTTTGGCTCCTGAAGTATTATGCTGCCCCCCTCCTCCCCCTAAGTATTGCTCACCTGAAAACCACAGACAATTGTATTCCTGGAAAATTATTCTTGCTGAGGCTATTAGTTTTATAAGGGAGCATGTGACCTATACTTTCGATTTATGTCGCTTTACATCAATTCCCTAAACTTCTTCTGTATATATGAAGGGAGGGTATATTTCCATAGTTCTTCACACAAGAGTTCTAGCTGTATATATTGAGCAATTAATTAATACTAGCTTTTGCTTTTTCCCCTGTTGTCTTTGCTTAGAGCACACCTCTATGCCCTCATGTGACTTAGCACTTTTATAGACCGACGGCAGGCTGGTCCTGCACGAGTGTCTTAACATACAGCCCCTCTATTTTTACCATCATACCCGAGGTGCATAACCCGTGTTATATACATAGTCTTAAAGTCTCTAGTCTCATAATAATAGACACAATTCTTTTAGCCTACATTTTGTTTTATTGCAGTTCGTTTCTCCTGAGTTAGAATGTAGTAGCCTATTTTGCACCATTTGGAAAAGCACAACTCTCTGATACATTTTGTTCATTGCATCTAACCCATTACCCTCTCCCCCCCCCCCATCTTACATAATGAACCTCTTAGTTCAGGAGGGCTAACTTTGCGGTCTCTTGTCTATACCGCAACCTAACTAATATACCCATATAATTTGTTTTTTCTACACTAGTTCAACTACAGTCTTGAATCTCACGCAACACTATTGTTATTGTATATTGTACTAATTTTAGTTCTAAAAAGTAAAAAAGAGGTTCTTCAATTGGGGTCCATGAGTGGTCCTGTCACACCATTGTTTACCTGCTTTATATTAAGTTTATAGCATCTTTGTGGTCCAAGAGTGGCCGCTTCAATCTTAAGGTGGGTGTACTGTTTGAACAGCGCTTAATGTTTGTATTTAACGTGTAATTTGTCATTTAACTGTATTATGTGCTTGTGTGATTTCTCTTTGCTTTTAGCAGCCTACCTTGTAACAATTTATTTTCTTGTATAACATGTATTGACAATCACTATTTGTCTGTTTGGAAAAGAACCTCAATAAAAAATTAAAAAAATAAATAAAAATAAAACATCAAAATTAAAATTAATTACTTTTACTGTAAAAAAAAAAAAAAGATTTGATCAATATTTATTAAATTGATATCCTATGGTAAACCTTGTACAAAAATATACAATGAAGATTTTAGGATTATGCCATGTATGTTTGTCTACAGAGCACAGATACAACAAGATGAAAAAAAACCCAGTTTGTACAGGTTATGACTGCAATATTAATTATATATAATTTATTTAGTGTAATCCTATGTCATTGCTTTTTCTGTTAAAGAAGTCCTCTGGATTGTATAGGTTAGCTTTTCACTGTTTTCTTAGTGAATATGTTATTTTACCATTTCAGTATGTTGCTGCATTATTCACTGACGTATTGTATTGCTTGATTGCACAATCGCTTATGAATAGAATAGGTTTTTGTTTGAAAATGCAAATACTTCTCACTCTAAGCCAAAGCTTTACAGTTGTATTAACAACCTTATAATGCTCTGAGTGATCTCACAAATACTAGAGAAACTCAAAGGGTGAGTTTATTTTTTGTTTATTTTAAAGCATATATTTATGCTAGTGTGTATTTCAGTAAATATGGAGCTGTTATTTCAATTATATTCCCACAGTGAATCCTAAAAGTACAAAAACTCAGCTTGCATCTAGATCACATGACCTAGCCCCAATCGTGGACTGCCAGGACTCTTCCCTCTGCCTCCATGTCCAAAGTTAAATATTAAAAATGTTAAGAGGTGTGTAAGTGTATTTAAGCAATCACAAAGTTTCACCATTTTATATATATTTAAAGGTTTTCAGCACATCAAATATATTGTAAAGGTAAAATATCTATTTAAATGTCATTGTGTCTTATATGTCAAAACATCTAAACCTCTAACCTTTAACTTTGATTGGCAGGAAGGATTGAAACCTCTTATGCAGAAATAAGATACAGCTCTGTCAGGCAGCCATGGAGTCCTGTTTCCCTACCCCAATTTAATAAAAATGAGTTTAGTATTACGTACTGTAAATCTTTCTGAGTAAGTACTATAGTTTAAACCCATAGCAGAGTGAATAAATGCATTGCAGTATATTCTATACCACTCAAGGGTATAAAAAGTATATCGGACGCCAGTCTTGAATGACAATTCTTAAATGGAATAAGTGGAATAAATAATAAAGACAATGCACATAATAATAAAGATAAAATGTATTAAAATCCGAAAATAATTTAGTAATATATACCAATAATCCCTAAAATAAAACCCTAACTATCCCAACTTATAAAGAACACATAGTTAACTCTGATGTAACTAAGATATTAAAACATATAGGGCTAGCTTACAAGTGGCGCACTGTTGCGTGTGAGCGATAAGGGTATGCTGCGACCCTTTGCAGGCGTCAGAAGTAGCGTGTGTATTACGAGTTGAAAGAAAACAAGTTCACTTGAGCGTAATTAAATTTAACATGTGTTGGTTTAGTGTGACTTCAGAGGTCTGGTTAACCGTTACACAAAACAAAAAAGTTGTACAAAAACACATCAAAAAGTTCATTGCACCGTAAAGTTACACGCATAATAACACTGTCTCTTAAAAATGATTAAGAGAAAATATTGCATAAAAAAGTTATATGGGCTCAAAGATATGAGGTCTCGGGTGTTAGAACAAAAAAAGGCATGCAAGGGGCTTTAACATAGAGATACATACATTTATACACATGCCTAAATATGTATATGTATGCATATATATATATATATATATATATATATATATATATATGCATATATATATATATATATGCATATATATATATATATATATACTGTATATATATATGTGCACATATATATTTATATGTGTATATATGTATTTACAGACATAAATACATATGTATACATATATAGGCATATATATATATATATATATATATATATATATATATAGTGCATTGGAGCACTATGGGGGAATTTGTTAATGCGTTATTTGAAGTTCATCTTTTTGTGCGGGCCGAGTTATCGCTTGTACGCAAACTTTTTACTTTCAACTTGTAATACAAGCGATTCCAGTTGTGCATGCGGGAGCGCTAATTTACCCTCCGCTCGTAATCTAGCCCATAGTAAGCATAGTATATAATTATTACTAACAGTTCAACAATTAATATTGATTCCGGTTCATAATGCGTTTTTTTTTTCTCTACCGTATGTTATATCACATATTACCATGCTTCTGTAGCCTGGACACTTTAGTGCGTTAGAGATGCTTAAAACAGACATTCCTAGCATAACCTGATTATTAATATCTTGTTTTATAACTGTTATATATGGGTGGAATAGAGGTACAATTTATAGTACATGAAATATAATGGATCATTTCTGACTACACATGATTTTCAGATACCGTATAAAGGCACATTTTTACCTATGAAAATGTTACATGTCAAATGTTTTTTACAAATCCCCTCCTTTATTTTAATAACCTGGTCATAACCCATGAGCATTTATATAGACTCATAAGGGAAATATAACAAAGAATAATTCTTTAGCTTCTGGATAGGTTGGTCATCATTGTATCCTGATTTACTAATCATCCAGATTTTAATGGGTACCTTGTACATTTAATGCTTTATATTTTTTCTTGGACAGTCTGTAGAAAGCACACATGGACCTTCATTCCTGTTAATCCCAGACAGACGAACAAAATTTGGTTTACAGAAACAGCCAACATAACAGTTCATAACACACGGTTGATTCTTCGGAGATCCCTCGCAGCTTTGAGGACATGAACTACCACACGTAACATAGGTGGTATTCCCAGGACAGGCCATTCGGGCAACACACATATTCGGTAAGATACAGTTCCCTGCTTCATCTTGAACATAACCTTCTTTGCAGAAGCAACCCCTCACACATTCCTTTGAACAGGCTACGAGGACAGGTTGGTTGCATTTTGGGGGGCAGGCAGTGCCGCACTCTTTAAATACTTTATTGTTTCCACATGTTATTTGATTTGCTGCAATAAAAAAATATATATAAATATACATGTACATAGTTTTAAATACAAGAAAGGTACAGCAAACTGAAAAAAACCTGTTAATCACGTGAAAGGACATCAAATAAATGTTTTACAAAGTTAATGTTAACATTATATCCAAACGTACAAAAATGCATGTTTAAGCACTGAGCCCTTTGGATAAACTGCTTATTGGCTCATAGGGACACCTCCTACATATTTAGAGGTAGGCAAATAGAATCATCCACAACCATGAAAATAAAACTGCTTTATTCAGCACAGGAACATCCACTTAAAAATACTATAATACACTTTAAAATACCTCATTTCACATGCAACAAAGAAAAAAAAGAAAAATTATTTTAAATGAACATGTAACCCAACAATTTTATTTCATGATTCAGACAGAGAATACAATTTCAAACAACTTTCTAATTGACTTCTATAATCTAATTTGCTTTGTTCTTTTGGTAGCCTTTTTTGAAAAGCATACCTTTCCCCCCTCTTTGAGACATCCAACATCTGACATTTCTCTGACAGTTGGAGACTCCATTCTCAACACCTCCCCCCAGGTCAGCTGTCTTGGGGTCACACTTGACTCTGAACTCACATTCACTCCACATATACAAGTGCTCACCAAATCCTGCCATGCACACCCATGTAACATTTCCTAGAGTTCGACCCTTTCTTACACTAGAAACTACAAAAATATGAATTAATTCCCTCATTCTGTCACACATTGACTTCTGCAATCTTCTTCTTAATGGCCTTCCCAAACACAGCCCCCTCCAATCTATTATGAATGCTTCAACTAGACTCAATCACCGTAATTGCTAATCCAGCTGCTCCCTACACTGGCTACCCATACACTCTAGAATACAATTTAAAGTATTAACCCTAACCTATAAAGCACTTAAAGGGATAGTAAACCACAACATTTTCTTTTATGATTCAGATATAACATACAATTTTAAACAAATTTGCAATTTAGTTCTATTATCAAATTTGCTTCATTCTCTTGTTATCCATTGCTGAAGGGACAACATTGTACTACTGGCAACTATCTTAACACATCTAGTTATCCAATCACAAGAGAGAAATGTGTGCAGGCACCAATTAGCAGCAGCTCCCACTAGTGTATGATATGTGTGTATTCATTTTTTAATAAGGGATACAAAGAGAACGAAGCACATTTGAAAATAGAAGTAAATTTAAAAGTGTCTTAAATTTGCATGTTCTATGTGAATCCTGCAAGTTTAATTTTCACTTTCCAATCCCTTTAACAGCCTCACTATACTTCCTCTCTCATCTTTAAATACTCCCTGACCCATCCTCCTCATCTCTCCACTCCTATTATCTCTTTTCACGCACTGCTCCTGTCTTCTGGAACTCTTTACCCCGCTCCATAAGACTGTCTCCAACCTTGTAAAGCTTCAATCACTCTTTGAAAACCGACCTATTCAGAGAGGCTTATCATCTCTCCTCTGTTTTTCATCCTAACCAAAATATAGCTTGAATTGCCTGATTCGCTGCTGCAACTACATTCCATGTGACCAGCTACCCCAAACCTCACGCCTCTGCACCCTCAACCTGTACACACTCTCCAGAGCAGGGCCCTTTTTGTATCTTATCACAAATCCTTGTCATTGTATACTATCTCTGTACCCAGCGCTACGGAAATTTACAGCGCTATACATATAAATGATAATAATAATAACTAGGTAGCATTAGGAGCAGCAATGCCCTACTGGGAGTTAGCTGCTGATTAGTGGTTGAACAAATATGTCTATTGTCATTGGCTCACCCTGTAAGCCCATATATGACCATCACCTGCTCTCTGCTTTTATTTTTTATTTAAAAAAAAAAAACTCACCGGGTGTCAGACAAAAATGTTTAAAAACAAAAACAATAATTCTACTTGGACACTTTATGTGTCAAGTTTCCAAAAATATTACATGGGCTATATGAGAGATATAAGTGTTGAAATCTATGCTACTACATAAAAAAACAGCCAGGTCCCTACATATTATGTTATGCAGACCCCTGAAACGCGTTGTGAGGAAAACTTTGTCTAGTCAGACATAAAGAATAATGATACTCATAATTCGCAAATTGCAGAAAAAAAGCCCTCTGTAAACAAAATGCAAGTATTTAATGTTTAGCATAATTAAAGCTGCAGTCTATTTATATAGACAATCTAGTGAAAAAATAAAATTTGATTAGTTCAGTTAATTTTTAAATAAATTCCCTTTCTTTGCTGTGTGTTTAATTCCTTAAAAAGTACCCAAAACTGAACTTCTAGAACAGCCCCATTTCTGCTCCAGATGAGGATATGGCCAGTGATTGGAGCATATGAACGCCTGCTGAAATGGCACAGATGTACAATTTTGACTATACATGAAAAAATGTTTTTTGTTAAACTACAATACCCCTTTAAATGTACACTCTTTGTAGCGTCTGTGGTTTGGTACTTACTTGACCCAGCTGACACTTGAGTTTGAGTTGTCCTACCTGATGTTGAACCTGCAAAACAGATACGAGTTTAACATTTATGCTCTAGAGGGTTACGCACCTTACCCTGCAGACCTGCACTAGTACATTACCACATGAGCAAGTACTCAGACAAATAAAAGAACTTTGTTAACTAGTTGTCTAATTTGTGTTCAATCTACTATATAGATTGTAGTGGGCACCTACTTATGATACTGCTACACATCCATTACTAAAAGTTTCATTGTGAACAGAATTTAAAGAACCACTAAACACGGTAGAATAGAACAATCAGTAAATACATCATAAAAAGACAATGCAAAAGCATTTAGTTTAAATTTCAAATATGTAGATTTCTTTCTAACATATTTTCCCTCCCACTGGATCATGTGACAGCCATCAGTCAATCACAAAATGCATATACATATATCCTTGCACATGCTTAGTAGAAGCTGGTGCCTCAGAAAGGGTGCATATAAAATGATTGTGCACATTTAGATAATGGAAGTAAATTTAAAGGTTGTTTAAAATTGTGTGCTCTATCTGTATCATGAAAGTTTAATTTTGACTTGAGTGTCCCTTTAACTGTAATTGTTTGAAATGAAAGTTTACATACCCCACACAGACATAACTAACACATATTCACTCAGCAAGGCTATAAGATGTGCGTGTTTGAGTGATTTTGTCCTCCAAGTCCTAATGTGTCTTTTCTACCTAAGAATTTGGTAAATATATAACAAGATGTAACAACTGCTAGTTGTATTTTGCCAGAAATCTCATAAACAATCACATATAATATAATACACATTAGGTTTTGCAGGCTGAATTTAAGGTACACGTGCAATAACCAAGTGTCTTAAAGGGACGTAGAATTTAAAATGAAAGTTGCATTACTCATACACAAATGAAAATGTATTAAGTTGCATTTGCAGTTTTTGAGACTTTGTGGTACAGACTCACATGAACGAGCCTGCAGCTACAAATTTAAGGAGGAGAAGTTCCTGCTTCTTATTTTCTCCGCCGTCTCAGAGGAGGCAGAAATAAATCACCCTGAATGAGCAAGTTTAGGGTAATTGACAGGCCCTGCTCCAGTATGATTGGTTGTATGAAAGCAAGGGGCGGGATTCTACACTTCTCTAAGCGACGCTGCAACCCAAATGGTGATTGCAAATAGACCGGTTCTGTACTTAAGGATTTTCTGTGTGCTGCTTCCAAGAGTTGTCTTTTCTCTCAGTTTCCTTTTTTTAAAATAACATCAAACCAAGGAAGGCTCAGGAGCGTGCACGTGTTTTGAGAACTATATGTATAACATTGCTAGAAACACTGCTGGAAACACTGCTGATACCTTGGGGTGCTCTTGTGGAATAGCTGTTTCAACAAAAGATACTGAAAAAAAGAATTCAATGCAACAAGGCTCTGACAAATTAAAATTTAAATCCAATGTGCCTATTCATAATATCATTCTCCACAACAAAACTGTCCTCTAGTGCAAGATGCCTCTGGTTACTTTCATGCTTGCCTCTGCAGTGTCACTGGTATCATGCTGCATGTAATTCATGTGTGACATGTCTCTCTGGCTCATTTGTTTGTCATATTAGCCACATCAGGGAGTTGCAGAAATCCAACTATTGTACTGCTGAACTCAATTTGTACCTCTCCTAAATTAGAAACACTCTACAAACACATGTTGTATGGTAAAAATACACACTGAAACATACTGAAGCAGGTGAAAAAGTACAAACATTCATGTTTAAAGCAAAGGAACAAGCAAGCCAGCGGAAAAACTAATTCTGTGGTGAAGGTGTCTACTCCATATACCTCTGGGAGAGGGAAACAACTAACAAACATATCAGCCATCAGACCTATAAATTCTGCAATCTAGAATCATAGGGCCACAATTATGCAAAAGCAATTTTGAGCTCATCGGGTGCACACTCGCTCATGTACACCTGCACCTGCAAATTAAGAAGCAGAAATCTTAAGACCGCTGCTTCATAATGCCCTCTGCCACCTAAGAGATGGTGGACTTAAAGTGAAGGTCCATTTTGGTCCAATCTAGCGATTCCCCCGGCCGTCGGAAGCCTCTGCAAACGTCAGAAATTACGAATCAGGCTTCCTCCAATCACAGCTTCCCCCCCCCCCCCCCAGGGGAATTTTGGCCTGATGCAACGCTGTGATTGGAGGAAGCCGGATTCGTCATTTTGGACCCGTGAAGACGGCTTGTGACAGGCGGAGGAAGTGCTGGAGCGGTTGCTAGGATTAAAAGGTATGTTTTTGAAGAAAACAGTGAAATGTCAATTTTGATGAATTAAAGTGCCCTTGTTTTTAATAGGTTTAATAAAAAAAGGGTACTAATTCATCAAAATGGACCTTCACTTTAAACTATGCCTGTTTTATATAGGATAATGGAGAAGCCATGCTCTAATGCAATTAGTTGCCCAATAGCCCTGCATGCAAATGAACAGGTTCCCTGGGTGGGAACATTGCTTTCAGTTTCATAAATAGGACCTATAATATGCAATATTCTGCAGTTGATGTTGAAAGTGCAGAAGCACCAGATGGGCTTTAAATATTTAATGTTGACTTGTGAGCTTGACCAATGGCCTTACATTAATTGAGTAATCCTCCTCCCCATACTAGACTGCTGGAACCTGTGATCAAGTATACGCACTGAGTGTTTGTAATTCATCTGAACAATGCCTGATTAGCTCATTCTGGGTTTAGTATATAAGCAGCTAGTTACATTACATGATAACAGTTTTGATAAAATAATTAGATACAATTTTTTATTGTGACAGCTATGGATGTATTGAGATTCTTTTCCCCAAAAGGCCAGGGTTGGGCTGTAAATAAGGTATCATTTTACTCCGAGGGAGCCATAAAATTGCTGTTGAAATAGTGAAACATTTGTATGTTATATTGCCACAGTTATGCAGTGAACGTCACTGAAGTGAATATTATTAGTGCAAAGTAAAGGCTAAAGGGTATGTATACAACCTTGAAAGGCGTGCCCCCATTACAAAGCTGATAAAAATACTAATCAACAGCCCAAATGAAATCAATAAGAAATGCATATTGTTGCCATATCTGCTTTTGGAGGGATCACATTGATCAATGTCAGTAAATAGACCATTTTATATGATTATGTTCCTATATACCAGTGTGATGCTCAAAGATCTAAGACAGGCTGTTATGAACACCCTTTTTATTAGCAATAGCAATGCGCTAAAAATATAACGCTTCTAAGGTCACTGTTTTTGTTCCTTTCATATAGTGTAAAGCAAAAGGAAGCTGTTATCTGCAGCTCCCGAGTAGTACGTTAACTTTGTGTTTAACTCCTTTGTGGAAATAGACTTGCAGGGTCAAATGCTAAAATTACATGTTGCAACAAATTAGAGCATCCAGTTTTTGCACAATAAAGTTAATTAAAACTTGTGATCAGTTCTTGCCCATATTTACCTCACATATTTCTCACAAACTGACCAGGAACACAAGGAAGGGTCATATACCCCCACAAGCCAATCAAGAATAATGTTTTTTTTAAATAATATTAATACATATATAGAGAATATAAGTAGGTAAGTATCATGGCTTACAACTACCCCTGAAAATCTTCTCCCTTAAATCGTGCTGCCCTAGGCAAAGGCCTATTTGACCTAGACTAAAATACTCCATTAAAATGAATATACATACAAGTATTTCAACATTTGCCAATTTATTGACTATTTGTCAACCAAATCTCAGAATACAATATATTAGTTTTCCGCTCTACTTTGTATCATTGTGAGATTTGCGTATTTACACAACAGCACAAGACTGGAAGTGCCTTTAAGACAGGCAGAAAGAAAACATTTCTGTCACATATTGCATTACTGTTGTGAAACCCTGTTATCAAATTAGTGTAAAATATCCCAAGAACAGCAAACATTCCATCATAATTTCATATTATTAAAAAGAAGAAAGGCTGCAAAAATTTGAACCCAAGATGGCAAACATGCTAGGACACGGGGACCACAAATCATCATTTTAGAAGCCTTAAGGGCCACAAAAAACTATGGCACATCCATTGTTAGTTCTGCTTATTCCTGAAGGGCCACAAAAACTAGTACCAAGGGCCACATGTAGCTCTCAGGCTATCAGTTGGCCATGCGTGATTTAAACAATAGACAAAGGTTACAATATCACAGTTAACTTTTTATCAGATAACTATTATAACATTAGCTATTATAATACATGTCCCTATGGTCTTTAAATAATTGTCCCACAATCCTTTTCCCAAATGTGCATTAACATGCCAGGATTTCTGACTATTGTTGTCTGAAGATGACTAAGCCAATAAATAACCACCTTTAATATATAACATAAATCATCACATTTTAGCATCACAATGTACTATCAACAACAAGGTTGGGCCATTACTTATGGAGAGGCTTATGTGAGACTTAGGACGCTTCTGGGATGGAGGCTTCTGTTGCTGATGAACCTCACATTGTGGAGATGAAAGGTGACTACAGCTTATATAAAAAGCAAGCAAAGGTCTGCATTATAGATTAAAACTGTTGTTCACGATTTAAAGAGTGGAACTAAAAATCTCACAATACGAGTGTGGACATTAAATCAGTTTCAAAATGGTGGAAACAAACTACTCTATTTTACCACGCCTTTAGACTTACAAGATACTCTTTAGATTCAGAGCATATACACCCACTTTTAGGAAGACGATCTTTGCAAACACTGTAAGCCTTACTATTGGGAAAATGATTTTTATTTAAAGTGATATTTGTTTTATAATTATTTTTCAATATAAGGAATATACCACTTTTTATACGTGTTTGTCGATATTTCAGACATTAAATAATTCATTTAATATTGTTAATGTTGAAAGGTATTCAACATTAATGGTGATTTCTTAAAAGGATATTTCTGTCCTCTAATATTGTTTCTTAGCCTTTTATGGAGCAACCTCTGGCTGATATTTTGTAGTTATTCGAGCTGTGAGTAAATCTGTGCTCAGAGAAGAAGTTTTTTTGGATATAATACTCCAAATATCTATTTATGCCTTTTTTCATTTGCTTAACACCTTTATCCTCATCTGGATTTGTTTTCAAATAAAATGCTCTATCAAAATAGAGTATTTTATTATTGCAATACAATTTCAAATATATACTCTCTGTAGTCTATGTGTTTTGTTACTTACCTGACCCAGTAGAAACTTGGGTTTGAGTTGTTTGAGTTGTTCTTGACGTTGAACCTGAAAGAAAGATACAAGTTTAATATTTGTGCTGTAGGTGGTTGGACACTTTACCCTACAGAAAGGCACAGATTGGGCAAATAGAGGCTGCATCCTGGGTGGTTACCATCCCAAGGGCCAGCTATTAAGCACCATCTGTCCCAAGTTTACCACCTCAATGGAAACTAGCCCTATGTAATAAGGATTTAGCACAAACATTATTAGACCTACATATTGCATCTAAATGGGCCCTTAGTCTGCATAAATCCAACGTGCCTATTCATTGTAACAAAACAGTCCTCTCTTGTAAAACATGCGGTTAAGTTTCAGGCTTTTGATTCACTTATGTAAACATAGAAGATTTGGAAAACGTCACTGTCAGCTGTTGTATGGTATAAATGCACACTGAGAGCAGGTTAAAGGGACATTCCAGTCAAAATTTAAATGCTCATAGATGAATTACACCTATGAATAGAAGCCTTTTTTGTAATATACATCTATTGGCAAAGTAAAAAGTTATCCCTGTTTTACTGTTAGCATTTGTCTCTGCACGTGCATGTGAAGCATAGCTAGATATTCTCAGTGCGCCAGCATTTTAAATACTGCAGATGCTCAGAGTGCCAGGGGGGTTTATATCATGTCATCAATCAATTTACAAATTGAGTCATTGCAAGATTGCAGCTTAGGCTCTCTGAGCAAGTGCTGTGTTTAATATGCTGGTGCACGGTGCATACAAATACACATTTGAAAGAGCTATCGTTTTTATTAGAAGCTTTTTTACCAAAACATGTATATTACAAAAAAGGCTTCTATTCAAAACTGAAATGCAGCCATGTGGATTCCAATTTTGGCTGTAATGTCCCTTTAGGAACTGCTAATATTTTATATCATTATACAAAGAATAATTTACCTGGTGTTGCATTTTACAGTAACTACAAATGTTTCTACCAAACATCATCTGTGACGCTCAGCTGAGGATACAATCAGTGATAGAAGCATACACATGTATGTCGCCTCCTCATTTGCAGCAGCAGAGGAGCACAACTTTTACTATGTACTTAACCCCTTATATAGTAAAAGAATAGAATGTGTTTTAAGATAAAATGCTCAAAGAAAATATAGCATTGTATTTTTATACTATTATGCCCCTTTGAATATACACTTTTTTTTAGTCTCTGTGTTTTGTTACTTACTTGTCCCAGCAGAAGTTTGAGTTTTGTGAGTGGTTGATGAAGCTGCAAAACAGATACTAGTTTAATATTTGTGCTCTAAGTGGTTATGTAACTTACCCTACAGAACTGTGCTATGACATTTCAGCAGACACCAACATGAGTAGCATACTATATTTACTATATATATATACTGTATATATATATATATATATATATATATATATATATATATTGTAGTAGTGTGCACTTGTTTATGATGCACACCTACTACTAAAACTTCCTATGTGAACAGAATTGAACTAGAATTATTTTATCCCCAGAGATAGGGTTTACATATTCCAAACAAACAGAGCTAACAGCTATGCACTCATCAGGGCAGGGCTATAAGGTTTGCATGTGTGGGTTATGTCTGCACTTCATAACAGAATATTGTCCTGCTATGTCCTGTCCAACTAAGAAGTTGGTTAAAATATCACAAGATGTGACAGGTGTCAGTTGTATTTTCTAGGAGTCTAAGAGAGAATTCCATGTCAAGGATACATATATGTTTTATAGAAAATTACATTTTTATTGCCACAGTGTACCTGTCATTGCCCAGACACTATATATAATTTATCTCTTAATATATATATATATATATATATATATATATATATATATATATATATATATATATATATATATATATATATATATATAAAAATAATAATATATTAGGTATCTCATGCTGCCTCCTTGATGATACTTGTGCAATACAGATGTGTCTTAAAGGGATACTAAGGCCAAAATCAAACTTTAATGTATTAAAGTTTACTACTCTACTTTAATGTATTAATGTTTACTACTCTAAAGTATTTACATACTTTAGGGTATGTAAATAATAAAAAAAAAATCCAATTTACTTTCTATAAGCAAGTTCACTGTGTTATCTCTGTATCTTTTGATGAAGCTACTTTCTATGATAGGATTCTACCTAGATAGGCTGAAATGTGTGCATGTGTCCTGAGCACTATATGGCAGTTGTTTTTGCATGTTTGGAACAATTTTATACGCACAGTGCTCAAGACCAGTGTGCACACCTGAGCATACCCCAGTATGACTTCCATGTGACTTTAAGTTGCCTGTATTTGATTATTCTCCACAGCAAGACAGTCGACTAGTGCAAACATGAACATAAAAGCCACAGGGGATTGGGGGAGGCAAACCCCTTAAAGAGAGTGACTGTTTATTTGTTAATAAGGGGCAGTCCATGGCTGCATTTACTCTACCATCAGGCAGTGACCACACCCAATTAGTGACTGGTACAATCTCCCACCCCAAGAACTAAACCAGTACCTAGGCTAATATCTACAAGAAGCATGCAGATGGGCAGAGGTCTGACCCATATGTAGTATAGCAGCAGGTTACGTGACACCAGCCTGCACTGATGGACTTGTGCGCAAGGGGCATCAGTACAGCAGCAGCTAAGCTTTAAACACGATTTTTTACTAAGTAGGGAGAAGTGTCAAAGAGAGACACTGCAGTGTGTGTACTCCCTTTCCTATTCTAGCAGGGGGAATTGCATCATATTAAAGCTGCTCTCAGCAGACAAATCATTTTGTATTAACAAGAGAAAAACTAGCATATTTTCTTTGCGTGAGCTTGTTATGCTAGATCTAGACCTGTCTTGTCATTGGTCCATATACATCACTGATTCTGACATCACATGGGTGAGGAGCTGAAACAGTCAGCAATTTATGAGAGAAATGTCTATTTTATGGTAATAATCCTTTGGATATTCACTAACAGAAGCCGGCATGATGTATTTGTGATGCTTTAACACAAACACAATAATACATAAGCGCTTGGTTCTGCATTAAATGGACAGTAAAAAAAACAATAAACTTTAATGATTCAGGTAGAACATAGAATGTTATTAGTGTGCAGTATGTGCACAATTACTAAAACAGTCAGCGACTCACCTGTTCTAAAGTCCCTCTTTAAAACATTTTATACCCCAAATCAGCCCTTGGTTGCCTCTTGTTAGAGTGCCTATCGGTTACTGATGTTTTTTTCAAACCAGAATCACAGGGTTTTTGACAAATCACAACCCTCTTAATCTCTCCGTTCCCTTTATTGTAGCACGCTCCCATGCTGGATAAGGCTGTCAGATACATAAAAATCTCCACTGCTTGCAGTCAGCTTAGACGTCAAGCAATATCTGATATTAATTTTACTGTGCAGTCTCATAGAAGTCTGTTATATCGCTCAAATGATAACTTTGGACTTGATGAGCACAAAAATAGAAGCACTATTCATATGACTCAAGCGTAGGGATGGGCGAATGTGTTTATATTCAAATTCGAATGTTAGAACGAATGTTATTGTATACATTCTATTTACATATCTAATGTTGATAAGAATGTATATTCTTCAAATGCTATTTACAGTTTTCGAATATTACTTTCGATTTCAAATGTTCATAATTAGATTGAATGTCCACATTCGAAATTTCGTATGTAACATTTGATTTAACAAATACTATTCAGAAGTTCAATTGTTCATGTGGTAGGGAATTTAGTAAATTGATACATAATAGATGCAAATATATCAATTTGAATGTTTCTATTTAGAATATTGCATAAATCGAATATTACATTTAAAGAAAGCATTAGAAATACTATTACATTAAACAAATGTTAGAATGTTGTACAAACATTCCAAATTTAATTTGTTTTAATTTTTTCGCCCATCCCTACTCAATGCTGGTTTCTAATAAGGCAATACAATGAATTAAAATTATTTGAGGGCTGAAAACTCTATTTTTTAATAAAGAAATGTAACATATATTCAATATATTATCTCTTTCCAGTTCGTATTCTGAGCTCCACCCCCTTCCTTGCTGTAATGTAGAGATGTAAACAGCATTCCCACCCGCTCTATACATAGGACTGAATGCACGAGCATCTTTGGGTTAAATAGGGAGACAAGCTGCACGTGCACAGTTCATCTTTGGTGAAAGAGAACAATTTGTTCAGCTACATTAGTTCTCAATTGTGAATGTGCTTAATATATTTCAATAACCTGTGCAACAAGACTGTACATTGGCTGTGCGGAATGCTATGTGTAGAGATGACAAAAATATGTTTTACAAGGGGCATGCAGCAGAGGCCATAACAGGCAATATAAATATGATTTTTTTAAATGTAAAGAAACATTGTATATGTCTATTCTACAATTGAGTCACATGTATTTTTTCATCTGTTAAACTTTACTATCATATTAAATATCTTTACTTACTTGTTTGCCCATTTAATGATACGACTGAAAAGCCTAAAAAACAGGAAAACATTTATCATTAGTGAAATCTTACAGAGAAAGACAAGATTAGAACATCATATTTGAAGGGACGTAAAAAAACACTGGGGAAAACAGTAATAGGTAATAGCAATGTTATAATTAACTTGCTATTGTTGTAAATTTAGATTAATTGAATTTAGATTATGCGCAAAAATAGTGACAAAATGTATTTATTTAGCAGAATCTATACACACAATGATAGAACAACGCAATATAATATTGATATTCTTATTTTTTCTTTACACTTTATGTCCCTTTAAACTAAGAGGCAAAAACTATTTTATGTTGAATTTATCTATTTGAACATGTTTTAATATTGACATCTGTCAATGTTGTTTAACACCTGTCAGAGAGGACAGCAATGCAATGTGTAGAAATGCAGTTGTCTCTGGCAGCCAGGAACTTCAATCTCTATTCTATGTTTGGTGTCAAGATAACTAAGCATTGATCATTAAAAGGGACAGTGTACTGTAACAAAAGCAAAAATATTTTATAAATTAAACATTTCAGTTTAATTTGTAATTGATGCAAACTGAACCTTTATATCAGCCACAGGTGTTTTTCAGTTAAAAGATTAAAACATTAAAATTCTGATAACTCGATTCTCTCCCCTAAAATTCTTGGCAGTTTAATCAGGACTTGTTTGTTTGTTTGTTGTTATACAATATATCATTCAGAAGATATACCATGCAGAATTACACATTAGTGGTCTGTAATAAATATCTCATAATGGTTTCTTCTAGTTGTTATTGTCTATGTTTGTTGCAGTACATATATTCTGACATGGGGATAAGCGTGAAGTTCATATATTCTGACACTGGGGATGGGTGTGAAGTTCATATATTCTGACACTTGGGATAGGCGTGAGGTATTACAGGTAGAAAACCCTTTATCCAAACTGCTTAGGACCATAAAAGGATTGGTTTTGAAATATTTACATCTGTAAAATGGAACAGTTTGGAGAGGGGGTGGAACCAAGTGTAAACAACAAATGTCTATGTCATTTAGGCAATATTTACAAGTTTTATATTATTTTTAATACTTTTGTGTACATAGTACCCTCAGAAAGATAGTACACTGACTGCTGTAATCAGAAAGGTAATATCTGTTGCTTTAAATAAATATAGACTGTTATTTGCATTTTAGAAAACAAAAACCAAACCAAAGACACAAGCAGAGAAGATTGTTACTCCCAGGGGAAAATAGTCATTTTTGATCATTAAAAAAAAAATAAAGTTGGATTTCAGAATGTTTGGATTTGGAGATTTCTACCTGTACAGTGAAAAGGGTGGGTTTTCTTGAGTTAATAAAATGGTGGATTTTTTTTAGTTATGTGCATCCTATAACAGAAGACCAGTATCTTTATACAGATGTGCAGTATTGGTTTAACAATTTATATGTTTTACTAGTTTCTATTTAGTACTTCACACCTACTGCCATCTTGTTTACATTTAGTATTTAATATTTTTTTTTTTTATGCAAATAATAGCCTTGAGTGTAAGTAATTATGTGCAGCCCATAACTAAGAAGTTGTTATTTATGAACAAAGAAATGGATTCACTTGTACACACTAAAGGGCCGAATTATCAAGCTAAAGGCCGCTTCTCCATAACTGGTCTGCTGCCTCTAAGGCTGCGGACATCAATCCGGCCGATCCTATATGATCTGGCTAATTGACACCCACTGCTAGCGGCGGCGAATATGCAGGAGGCGGCATTGCACAAGCAGTTATGGTGAACTGCTTGTGCAATGTTAAATGACGACAGCATATGCTGTTAGCATTCAGCGATGTATGTCGGACATGATACGCTACAGCGTATCATGTCGGACATGATACGCTACAGCGTATCATGTCGGACAGGCATTGATAAATTGGCCCCTAATGCTTTACTGTAAATTTTAAAAATGTAGTACAGGTAGCCCTCAGTTTATGCCGGGGTTAGGTTCCAGAAGGAATGGTTGTAAATTGAAACAGTTGTAAATTGAAACCCAGTTTATAATGTAAGTCAATGGGAAGTGAGGGAGTTAGGTTCCAGGCCCCTCTCAAAATTGGCATAAGTAACACCTAATACATTATTTTTAAAGCTTTGAAATGAAGACTTTAAATGCTAAACAGCATTATAAACCTTATTAATCACACAACACAGAATATATAATTAAACTAAATTAAATGAACAAAAACATTTGCTAAACAGCATTATACACCTAATAAAATAATCACACAACACTGACTTTACTTGCATTTTTCTGCAAACAGTTCTTTCTATGCATTCCAATCTGGACTGATTTATAGACAGGAAGATCTTGTTCCTTTGCAAGCTGCTCGATAGCGCAGGTCTGGTTAAACTGATTAATTTCAGCTTGCTTGGCTTGCATAATTTTGCTGCAACACAAGCGGACAGTTCCACCTACTGGCTATTTTAATCAAAGCACTGCTTCTCAATGCTTTTCAATAGCAGTCACATGACTGAAAAAAAAGGTTGTTAATCTGAAACGGTGCAAATTGAACCGTTGTAAACCGAGGGCCACCTGTATAAGGTACACTATTTTTAGTTACTGTGATTTTTTTTTTTTTACAAGGAAGCATAACCCCAAAGCACAGAGAAAAACAGAAAAAGGTCATATAATGGCACTAGCTAAGGAAAAGAAAATCAGCTTAACACGGTTATTAGTAAAGTAAAGGCTTATGCTAAGCAATGTGACTTGGGTAAAGCAATTGTTATGGTATTCCCTTTAGTCATATAAATATTTATGTATGTGCACTGTATGTATTAACACTAACATATTAACATGTATAATAAACCAAATAGCATATCAATTACACATTTGTGTTTATAAAAAAATCAATGCTGTTAAATATATTAAGGTTTAGTTTAAAAATAAAACAATTTAATGTAAAAATATTGTTACTAGTTATAAAGTCAAATGTGTTAAAACAAATGAGTTAAAGGGACATGAAATCCCAATTTTTTATTTCATGATTTAGAAAGATCATGCAATTTTAAACAACTTTCTAATTTATTTCTATTATCTAATTTGCTTCATTATATTGATATCCTTTGCTGAAAAGCATATCTAGATAGGCTCAGTAGCTGCTGATTGGTGGCTGCACATAGATGCCTTATGTGATTGGCTCACCCATGTGCAATTTCTTCAACAAAGGATATTTAAAGAATGAAGCAAATTAGATAATAGAAGTAAATTGTATTCTCTACCTGAATCATGAAAGAAAAAATGTGGGTTTAGTGTCCCTGTAATGTTTTTAATGTATAAAGTTCTCATCCCTAAGTCATTGAATAATTTTTTGGCTTTACAATTACATCAGCAGACCCCAGATTCTGGTATTTCACATTTAGTTGGTAAAATCCTTTAGTGTGAAGCACACAATGGCCACCTTGACCTTAGTCAACAGAGCTAAAGGTATTGTCAATGTCTCTCATATTAACCAACCCTCAGGCCTGCATAAGCCTCCACATTACCCAATAGCTAAAATTTCACAAACTTTAATTTTTCATTAGCTTATTATGTACTGATTTTCAAATTTTTCATTAGTAAATTATGTTCAGATTGAAAAAATAATACATCTTCTTTGAAAAAAATAAAAGCTATCACTAAAATTTAAAACAGATACACTTACCCAGGATTAGAACCAAATACGAGAATCTCAGATTCATTTTTAAGCCAATCTCAGGTACCCTAGGACGAGATTAAAAGATGTTTTGTGAATATATTGTAAACATTTATAAATCAGTAAAATATAATAAATATCAATTAAATGCAGCAAGACTACATTGTGTAGGCCATTAATTCACAGGGACACTTTTCCTTCTCCTCATGATTTCTACACCTCAGACTGTAAATCAAAACATAATGTGAATTTAAATTCTGGTTGTGGTGCAACTAGAATCTTTGCTAAATTCAAGTTGTTTATCCTCTTCGAACCATTAGAGTATCAGGTGTTATGCATTTGCAAACTTCATCCGCACCTTTATTCCATAACTATTTCTGGGTATATTTATTGTTCAGTAAAAAAAAGCATTGAACATTTTTTAGCAAATGTTTTTTAATCTCATAATACAGGTACAAAACCCTTATCCAAGATTTTTAGGACAGGAAAAGGTTTGGATTTCAGGTTCGTTTCACAGTTTGGAAAGGGGATGGAACCAAGTGTAAAACACAATATCATGTCATTTAGGCTATATTTACATGTCATAATACAGCTTATACATGCAATCTTGTTAGTTTTGTGTCATTTTAAATTCTTTTATTTACATAGTACCTTCAGAAAGATAGGATGAAATATGGAACAATCATTTTATGTTTGGTTTCTGTTACTATTTTTATATTTCGCTAGGGCAAAAGCTGAGCAAAGGTAAACCATACATATACTGACAAAATAAAATGTCGCCAGGGACGAAACTACAGGGGGTGCAGAGGTCGCAATTGCAACTGGGCCACCCACGGTGGGGGCCCAGCTTAAAAAATATATATATATATATATTTTTTTTTACAATAAAAAACGTTGACCTGACACTGCCTGCACTGATAGCATGTGAGTGTGACATGATGCTTCACTAGTGTCTCTGACTACAGGGGTTAGTGTTTCTGTTTTACACATTGGTGTTTATGTGTGTGTGTGTATGTATGTATGTATGTATGTGACTGTGTGTGTATTTATGCGTGTGTGTATGTATGTATGTATGTGACTGTGTGTATATTTATGCATGTATGTGTGTGTGTGTATGTATGTATGTGACTGTGTGTGTATTTATGCATGTATGAGTATGTATGTATGTGACTGTGTGTGTATTTATGCATGTATGTGTGTGTGTGTATGTATGTATGTGACTGTGTGTATATTTATGCATGTATGTGTGTGTGTGTGTGTATGTATGTGACTGTGTGTGTATTTATGCATGTGTGTATGTATGTATGTGACTGTGTGTGTATTTATGCATGTGTGTGTGTATATGTATGTATGTGACTGTGTGTGTATTTATGCATGTATGTGTGTGTGTGTGTGTGTGTGTGTATGTTTGTGGAACCAGCAAATTACAGACCTTGTTACTACAGCATGGGGGGTGGGGGTTAAACAGTGTCAGTCTATACAGTACCACTATATACAGTACGGGCGGCTGGACCATGTCACAGACTACTGTGGTCACTTTATAAAGTACTGGGGCGGGTAGGGTCAGGCCAGCCATCTCACCGGCAGATTACAGACTGTGTCACTGACTCACTATATACAGTACTGGTGGGTTAAACAGTGTCACTATATACAGTAATAGGGGGTCAGGCCATCTCACAGACTGTGGGCACAGGGTACCTTCTTTTGCATACATGTAATCTGATTCACATTTTTTTTCTGTGTTTAAATTATATAAAAAAATATATATATATATATATATCAAATTCACTTTTTTTTGGGGGGGTGGGGGGCCCTTCTTAGATTCTTGCACCTGGGCCCTGTGGTTTCTAGTTACGCCTCTGGATGTCGCCTTTCCATAAAGTTAGAATTTTAGTTAATTTAATATTGCATTATATTAAGTTGCCATTACTATTTTTTACTGGAAAACATATGTATGGCCTGCTGAATTTAGTTTTCTTTAGGAAGGTAAATTAATAATAAACATGAGCTCATAAAATGTTTGATTTGAGTATTTTTAACATAATGACTCATGCTTTTATTGTTTGCAGAGGCAAATAAAAAATTTATTTTATAAAAGATCCTTAAAAAACTTTAAACTCTATTTGATCCATTAAAAACATAAAACCCATACAAAAGCATGGAAACACTTTCTGGGTCAGATTACGAATGGCACACTAACAGTTACGCGCAAGCGATATCGGGTATATCACAGCTGTTTGCACGCGCTGAAAGGAGCACTTGTATTACAAGTTGAAAGTAATGATTACTCAGAGCTCTGGTTAACTGTTTCTTGAAAGAAAATAGTGTCACAAAAAACATCAAAAATACATTTAAAAGTACAGTTACATTCATAATAACAATATCTAGTAACATTATTAAAAAAAGGTGTTAGAAACAAAAAGGCATGTAAAGGGCTTTAACATAGATATTTACATATATATAATTGCATTGGAGCCCTTTGCAGCTAAGCAGCTGACAACATGTAAAATCATATTTATGCCATATATGTATTATTAATAAAGTGTTAGTATGTATTTACTGTAAATATTTCACATTCCAATGTTCTGCACATAGCAGAATATGTTCTAAGAATTTTTAAATAGATATTATATATATATATATATATATATATATAGGCAGGGATTGAAAAACCCAGTCATCCAGTGGTCCTGGAGGACCTTAAAATTTTGTGGGACGACTTAGAAAAATGGTCTGCTGTTTTCAACATGTATCTGTCATATAAACTTTCATTTTTATCAAAAGTTCTGTTTTCTTATAATATAAAAAATGCTTAACATGTTAAAACAATCCACATCATGTAGAAAGTGCCTTAAAAACAGAAGATTCCCCCTATAACTTTCTGCAGGCTAAGCCATATTGATTTTTTTTTTAATATATACTGGCAACAAAAATGATGTTCCAGCAAAACATATATCATTTAAGTTTTTTTTAATTATGTAAAAATAAAATAATTCCCTGTAATATTTCAAATAAACTTTAAATTATTGTACAGCTACTCCACTCTGGCTGAATGATAAGCAAGGCAGTCAGGATGCGTGGTATAAGGGAAAAGCAAACTCTCAGTATAAGATGTTAAGTGGTCAACAGAAGATATTTGGTATATTAAGGGAATAGTATGCATATCTATTTTTATACAGCATAAGCTACAGTTTATTAAAACATGCTTACATTTATATGCTGCTGGAACAATTTTAAATTATGATTTTCTCAAATTATGTTACTACTATTTTTTCTAATACTGCCCCACACAACAATTTTCAAATAACAAATAAAGTGAAGTTAGCGCACAAGCAGGAGTGACAAATACCGCTCCACTCGTAATCTGGCCCTTAGTTAGGGAGAAACAGGAAAAATCTTTATGATTTAGCAAATTACTTTATTACAAAAATCACTTTTTTTAGTCATAAAATTTGGAAAATAAATGTTGGAATTAAAAATAAAACACTTTGAGGTTGTAATATATATTTTTTTTAATGTGTAGTTAAAAATTATTTACAATATATTTTCATTATTTACTTAGTTCACTTTACCTTTAATTTAGCTCTAAAAAGTGTCAGTTTTGCTAATTTCCTATAAATTATTTAAACACTTTCTCAGGATGGCCCTCACATAGGATATGACAAATGGCTTTTAAAAGACGCTGCAAAACAATGTAAATGTTTCACAAGTCCACTACAGTAACAAGTACAGTTGATCGACCTCTTGGCAGCATCCATCAGGTTAATGTATTTAGAAAGGTTTCACACTAGGCTGGTATGTAAATTTACTACAAGTATACAATAATGATTTTGCAATTACAAATAATTTAATGTCAGCAAGTATAACATAATAAAACCTGTTTGAGCACATAGGTGTAAAAGCTCCTCAGTTGGATTATCTTATCTGATAATATATATAATAAAAATTCTATTAACTGTTCAGCTACCAGACAGGGCTGTAATAGTTAGACAATATGTGCTGTATTCTTCCCTGTGCTCTCTCATATGTTTATAGTTGTGTATAATTTCAGTCATATACAGTATACACAGCCTCTATGTATTAGAAGTTTTAATACAGTGGACACAAATACAACAAAACAAGATAGAAAAAATTTAAGTCACATAACATTTTTTTTAAAAAACACAATGCAAAGATGGGTGATTTATGTAAAGAAATATAAAAAATATTTTTATCTTTTGGTTCAAATGACATAGGAGGAGAAAGATATAAAATTATTTTAATGGAAGTATTTACATTAGTAACAACTATGTAACTGTATAATATGTGCTTAACATACATCACAGCCATTATCTCAATTTGTAAAAACAGGGTACCATTTCTTACCCCGGAATGAGACCCTAATCTTCAGAGTAAAGATACAAAGCTCTGTTGTGACAATAAAACAAGGGAATTAACTTAAAACCCGTGATTAAAGGGTTAAACATGTCGGAGTTGCACTCCTGAAACCACCAACCTAGTAATTGTAGCATACACATGTATGTCTGCTCCTGTCACTAAAATGTAACCCTTTATAATAGTTAAGCAAAAAGTTAAAACATTATATATATATTAAAGTATTTCATATGACAATTACTATCCTAACAACCTTTACAACAACTCTTTAAAATATTATTTATCCTCATAACTGTCTGCCAACCACTTGATAAAAGCAACATTTGTATTGTAAAAATATAAAAAAGAAATCACAATGTTCTGTGTTGAATATCCTTATTATTAAATCATAGTAATAAAAAAATGAACACAGCTTTTGCTGCGAAACTTTTCATGCATTTTTTACTTCTATCTATAATTCACAAAATAGAACTGAGCCTTCTGGCTTCATTCTTTGTACCACAACCTGGTGTTGCAGTATGTCTCCTTTTTCCTAAAACATGCTTCTATGATATTTGACTATTGTCCATTTACCATTACATATGTATTTGTAAAAATTCCTATGTTAAAGGATGTAAAGTTAGTAAACCTCAAGATACATACCTCTCCTCTGTAATAAAAAAACTCAGGAAAATCCCAACTCTCTCAAAGGTTATTCTCAAAATCTTCATGAATTTATAGGGTAATGATAACAGGGAGTGGTTCCCAAAAAAGAGTCTGCCATAGGCGTCACCCAACAGAAAGCCAAAAGTTATTAATTATATGTAAGGTTGGGGACATTACAAGGAAAGTATTACACCCTGTAATGAAAGTAGTATTTGGTAAATGACGAGTACATGATTAATACATTTACGCACAAATAAAGTCATATACCTCCCTTGCTAACAGGTATCAACGTGTTGCACAAACTGTAACATTTGTATTTTGACCTGAATATTACAATAGCAGACTTTAAAATCATTGCTTGAAATTGTAAAAATAAAGTTAAGAATGTATTATTTTTGCTTTGAATATTACGATTATGAAACTGTGGTGGTATTATATATCTAGATAATATACAGGTTCGATACATTTTGGCTTTGAATATGCCTCTGTACTCTTGCTTATGTGTGTGTACTCTAAGAGGCCTATTTATTAATGTACGTGCGGATCATGTCCACTGCACATCGTTAAATGCCGACAGCATTCGCTCTCTGCAATTATTATTGCCCCAGCAGTTCTGGTGAACTGCTGGTGCAATGCCGCCCCCTGCAGATTTGCGGCCTATCGGCCTCTAGCATGAGGTGTCAATCAACCCAATCGTATTCGATCGGGTTGATTTCTGTCCGCCGCCTCAGAGCAGGCGGACAGGTTATGGAGCAGCGGTCTTTAGAGGTCCATACGGAGCTTGATAAATATGCCCCTAAGTAATTATAGGGTTATTTAAATATGTATTTCAATATTGGCATATGGTTTACAATCTAAGTACATATAGGAGAGGAGTAAGAGTACTGGCACTAGTTAAGTGTGTGCAGGAATATAAGGAACTGTTAAATGTTCCGGTGCTAACCACCAAATGTAATTACATATAGGAAGGGAAGAGGTAAGAGAACCTCATAGAAGCTGGTGTTTAAAGTGAGCACTCATTCCTGTCAAGTGTTAATAAATTGTTAAAAGGCAAACCTTTAATAGTTAAATTTAAAATACCGGCCTAAATACCCAGTGTACCAAGATTTAAAAACTAAGTCTCAATTGTCCCCCTGTTTCCTGGCCGATAGCAGCTCCCTCGGCTTCAGGTGACAGGGACAAATAGACTAGAAAGTTTAAAAAACACAAACCACAAACATGCAACTAAATGCACAAGAATAAGCAGCAAACTAGTTTCGGCTGTGCTATCAGCCTTTCTCAATGCTATGGACAAACCGAGGCCCGGGTGCCACCCCTTTAAATAGCACTGAACTTAATCTCTAAGCCAATCAGTGATCTATGTAAAAACACTCCTCTTTCTAATCCAATCCCTGTCACTTACGGGATTATGGCATGCACTAGCATAACATCATTCTTATAAACATGTTTTTGAGTAACTACTAATGCAGTCTTAAATATCGAGTGTTATTAGATCAGATCCTTCACTTTCCCTATTATCCGTTAATAGTTTTAGCACATATATCTGTGTATGTTTGTCTAACATATAATTCCTTAAAGTTTGGCTCTACAAATCCGATATTACCCTGTGAAATGTAACTCACATCTCTTACATAAGATGTAATCTGGAGCATTGATACTATTTATTTTCTAGCTGAATAGTTTCTTCGATTCAGTCATAAACACCACGGACATGGTCGAATTCTATTGGTCCCTTGTAACACACCCACCCATGTGGTAGGTATCATCCAATCAGACAACCGTCTATATGTGTACATATCACGTAATATCCCGTTGTATATGTTGCAACATTTGAATGTCTTATCGGTCTACTTAGAATCATATTATACCATAATAGTCATTAGTGTTATGACTGAGTATTACTCCTATACACATAGAACTTATGTTAGGATTTATATAAATGTGATTATATCTCCATGTTACTAGTAGTTAGAACTGCTGTTAATATAGTCCGGGCACAATGTTACTGATACATACATGGGGAATAAGTTATCCTAGTAATAATACGATTCATATATTACTCTTATTATGATAACACATTGTTGAAACTTATATTTCGTAATTATCAGATTCTAAGTAAACAATTTCAGTCTGTGGATGATGCTCTATTGGGATTAGAAAGAAATACCACTCATTTCTACAGTGTTTAACTGTCTGCTATTGATTCAGTATCTATGCTTTTCATAAGTATCTTAGGTATAGGTAGTAAGTACAGACTATACTTCTAATGTGAAATATCATAGAGCAAATAAAATGCTTAGCATTCCTAACAATACGTTGCCCTAAACTACATCCATTATACTGTCTTAGTGTGAAAACACATATTAGTATCCTGTAGTATTAGGCTAGTATGTTCTAATACCATACATTTATTTCTACTCAAACCAATGATAAATTATATGTTAGTTATACTAGACATTAGTGAGGTAGGGAAAGGAATTGTTTCAGGTTATATGTAGTGCTATGGGCGGCCACTATGCACCTAATATTTGTTATTGAAAAGAACTTATATGTTATTTTATGATTAATGCTTACCTATTATTTATGAGTCCTACTCTCTTTCTAATCTAAGTTCATATTTCAGAAAACATTAAGTTTATACCTATAAATATCAATTATGATGAAGGAGAGGTCACTAGTTAGATCAAATTTAGGTATATATCATTAACCGCATTATATAAGTATTCTTTAATTGTGACGGAAGAATAAAGTAATTCATAGAATACAATAAAATAGCTTGATGGATACCATTTTTTTCATATGTTGGAATTATATGATTCATAGTACTTATTTCTAAATATGTTAGAAAGATATATACATACATGTATATACTTATACATGTTTGCACTTATATAAAGTCAGTCATGTGGTGAAGTATGACAAAAGTCATATTGTTTAATTTATTATTAATTATAAAAAGGCAATTTTTAAAGAAACACCCAAAAGTTGTTAGCCTCATTCATTCCATTGGGTATAATTGTATTTAGTCTGAAAATCCAACCTGTTTCTTTGTGTAGTAAGATTTTCTCACAGTTACCCCCTCTGATTCCAGGTTTGATCTGTTCCAAACCCCAACATTTAAAAGAGGCGGTTTTTCCCGAGTGGGATTGTAAGAAGTGTTTAGCCACGCTAGTTATTTGTTTGCCATTTTCTAGGTCTTTCTGTGCGTTGCGGATGTTGCTAAGGTGTTCTGTCATTCTAGTGTTCAGCTTGCGGGTAGTCATACCTGTGTAAATTATGTCACATGAGCATGGTAGACAATAAATGACATTCTCGCTTTGACAATTGATGTGGCTTTTAATTTGCCAGTTTTTGCCAAATCTGTCTAGTATGGTATCTTTTTTCACCATATATTGGCAGATGTGGCAATGCCCACAAGGTACCGAACCTTGGTGAATGGGTTTCATGTGTCTATTTCTATTAAAGTGACTGTTAGTAAGATGGTCATTTAAGTTGTTAGCACGTCTAAAGGTAAAGGACGGATTAGTTGGTAATAACATATTCAATTTGTCATCACTTTTTAGAATGTGCCAGTGTTTTTTTATAATCGCTGTTACTTCATCACTTTGACTGTTATAAGTAGATATGAATCTTGTTATGTTTGTGTCAGGTGATGTGGCATTTTTTGGTCTAAGCAGGTCTGATCTATCTTTTAAAAGTGCTTTTTGATAGGCCCTTGCTAATGACTTTTTAGTATAGCCACGTTCCAGAAGTCTTATTCTTAGGTCACCTGCTGCTTCTTTGAAAGCATCAATGCTAGAACTGTTCCTTCTTAGTCTTAGATATTCACCATACGGGAGGCTACGGATGGTAGATGGATGATGGTGGCTACTGGCATGTAGTATGTTGTTAGTCGCAGTAGGTTTTCTGTAAGATTCTGTTTCTAGTTTGTTATTCTGTTTTACAATGGTCAAATCTAGAAATTCAACTTTTTCCATACTGGTATTGTATGTCAGATATAAGCCAAAAGGGTTGATATTTAGGCATTCTATAAATTTTTGTAAATTCTCAGCTGTGCCTTCCCATATAAAAAAGATATCATCTATGTACCTGGACCAGTGGGAGATGTGTTCAGTGTATTGATTCATTTTATCATTGAACACTATCATCTCTTCCCACCAGCCCAGGTACAGGTTGGCATATGTGGGTGCACATGAAGTGCCCATGGCAGTGCCACATATTTGTAAGAAAAATTTATCGTCAAAGACAAAATAATTATGTCTCAGGACAAATTTTAACAGCCTGATGATGAAATCTTTAGTATTCAATTCTATGTCTTGATCTTTGTCTAAATAATAGGCAACCGCTTTTGTACCCCATTAAGGACTTATACTGGTATACAGCGATTCAACATCGCATGTTACCAGCAATGAATGTTCTGTCATTTCTATGTTTTGTAGTTTGTTTAGGATATGCATAGTATCCTTGGTGTGTGAGGATAGAGTATTCACAAAACATCTAAGTCTAGAGTCCACATATTTGCTTGCTTGTTCCGTCAGGGAGCCCACACCAGAAACTATGGGTCTCCCTGGCGGACAAGTGACGTTTTTGTGGATTTTGGGTAATAGGTACATCGTAGCAGTTTTAGGTTTAGTGACAGTAAGGAATTTGTGTTCTTTAGCATCTATGATTTGATCAGATAGAGCTCCATCAATCAATTTTTTGTAATTTTCAAGGAAATTATCAGTAGGATTACCCAGTAGTCTTTTGTAATTCTTAGTATTTAGTAGTTGTTTCATAGCTTCTTCAACGTACATTGAGGTGGGCCATATAACTATATTACCACCCTTATCACTGGTTTTAAATTGGACATCTGTCCATGTTGTCATTTCTTTCATGGCTTCAAATTCAGATTTAGTCATATTTGCCCCATAGAGTTTGGTATCTTGAATGGATATAATATCGTTACATACCAAATTAAGGAAAGTGATGGCTTGGGGGGAAATATTCCCTGGAGGAATGAATTGTGACTGTAATTTCAGAATCTTACGCCAATTGTCTGTTTCAGGTGTGTTAATAGGTTGGTCGGTCAAATCCTCATTTTCATCTAGTAACGCTATAAGGTTATTCAATGCTATAATTTCAGTTTGAGAAGCAAGATTAGGGTCGTCATTGGGTGTGAAATATTTCCTTAATAAAATCTTCCTAACAAATAAATGGGTGTCTTTTATAGCCTCGAATTTGTCGATGTGGTTAGAAGGTACAAAGGATAAACCTTTTTTGAGAGCGGAATAGTGTGCCGGGGTTAATACCCTGTCAGATAGGTTAATAATATTTAACATCAGCTTTATCTATGTTTATTTCTTTTTGTTGTGAGATTGGGTTTTGTGTGGTTGATTGAACCGGACCTGTCTGGTTCGAGGTTGTATGCCTTCTGCCTCGTCTGGTCCTACGCCTAAAGGGGTAGTTCTCAAGTTAATGTGTGGTTTGGTTTTCTTCTTATTGTAATTATTTGTAGGAACAAGTATAGATTTAGGTTGTATGTCAGTTTCTGATGTGTCTGCATCTGGTGAATCATATTCTATGTCAGTGCATTCAGAATCAGACTGTTGATTAACACTTTTTTTCCAATTATATACTTGTCCTTGAGCATAGTCGTAAGATCCCTATCGATCTTTTTCTCTTTTCTATCTGATACATATTTTGCGAACCTTTCCACCTCATTTTTAATTTTGTTATAAGATTTTTGAAAATCTTCCAAGGTTTCATAAAGCTTTAACTCTTCGCTTATTTTATTAATCTCTTGTGTTACTGTGTTTAGTTTGTCAGTTTCATGCTCAATAAGGTAACCAATTAACTTCAGTGAACAATCAGTGAGTGCTTGTTCCCATTTAGACATAAGCTCAGGTTTGAGATTGTAAAAGGATGGAAACATTTTTAAGCGTAGGCCCCTAGGTATGACATTATTCTTTTGGTAAAAGTCATACATTCCTAGATTCCACTGCCCTCTAATTTGTTTCTTCCTAATTTTCTTTAAATCTCTTAACGGCTGTAACCATTCCCCCACATTTTCCCCATCTTGGGTGTTTTTATTTTTAAGATCTGATGTAAGTTTAAAAATGTCCTCAGACCATTTCTGCATTTCCGCGCTCAAATCAAAGGAGGCCATTGTGTATATAAACTGTGCTTCTAGTAACTCTTATAGAAATTTGGAATAGTTTAGTACTATCCCTGTAATTAACGATACATATAGGAGAGGAGTAAGAGTACTGGCACTAGTTAAGTGTGTGCAGGAATATAAGGAACTGTTAAATGTTCCGGTGCTAACCACCAAATGTAATTACATATAGGAAGGGAAGAGGTAAGAGAACCTCATAGAAGCTGGTGTTTAAAGTTAGCACTCATTCCTGTCAAGTGTTAATAAATTGTTAAAAGGCAAACCTTTAATAGTTAAATTTAAAATACCGGCCTAAATACCCAGTGTACCAAGATTTAAAAACTAAGTCTCAATTGTCCCCCTGTTTCCTGGCTGATAGCAGCTCCCTCGGCTTCAGGTGACAGGGACAAATAGACTTAGTAGTTACTCAAAAACATGTTTATAAGAATGATGTTATGCTAGTGCATGCCATAATCCCGTAAGTGACAGGGATTGGATTAGAAAGAGGAGTGTTTTTACATAGATCACTGATTGGCTTAGAGATTAAGTTCAGTGCTATTTAAAGGGGTGGCACCCGGGCCTCGGTTTGTCCATAGCATTGAGAAAAGCTGATAGCACAGCCGAAACTAGTTTGCTGCTTATTCTTGTGCATTTAGTTGCATGTTTTTGGTTTGTGTTTTTTAAACTTTCTAGTCTATTTGTCCCTGTCACCTGAAGCCAAGGGAGCTGCTATCGGCCAGGAAACAGGGGGACAATTGAGACTTGGTTTTTAAATCTTGGTACACTGGGTATTTAGGCCGGTATTTTAAATTTAACTATTAAAGGTTTGCCTTTTAACAATTTATTAACACTTGACAGGAATGAGTGCTAACTTTAAACACCAGCTTCTATGAGGTTCTCTTAGCTCTTAACACAGTCCAATAGTGGTACAGCACTTAATCCTATTGAAATATTTACAAAAAAACAGATAAATCATATTCTTTATTCATACCAACAGGTGCCATGGTTTCTAATTTATTAATCCAGAATACTTCCTTCTGTTTTAGGAAAAGCTCCCTATTACCACCCCTTCTGGGTAAACTAATCTGGTCAATTATTTGAAACCTTAATTGACATACCCTGTGTTCTGCCTGAATAAAGTGTTCAGCTACTGGATTTTTTATTTTGCCATTTCTGATGTCTGATTTGTGTTCACATATCCTGTCACGGACCATCCTAGTGGTCTCCCCAATGTAACTCCGCCCACATGGGCATTTAATCATGTAAATGGCAAATGTGGTTCTACATGTAAATAAACCCCTGATGTTATATTTCTTGCCTGTACGTGGATGATAGAAAAATTTACCCTTCACCATATTATTGCAACTAGCACAGCCTAAACATGGGATTCTGGGTGAAAGCTATTAAAGTGAAGCAGGCTTGGTAAACCTGTTTACCAAGCCCACTGATAAAAACAGCCTGCTTCACTTTAATAGCTTTCACCCAGAATCCCTTAAAAGGTCTTTACCTCGCAGTCAACTCTTGAGAGTGAGAAGAATTGTGTCAGAGGACAAATTTGTGAGACAGAGATTGAATCAAATGGGTGACAAATTTATAGTGAGGGGGTATCCCAGCGATTTAGTTAACAAAGAAATTGAAGAAGTGGCAACAGTGTCACGTAACAGCTTACTTGAGACAACAAAACCTAAAGTTAAGATGAAACAAAATCGGGTTGTCTTTGTTACAAAGTTTAACTCATTAAGCAGTAACATTAATTCTATTCTTAGGAGACACTGGCACATATTGAGCCAATGTAACCCTCATGTAACTGAGTTTCAGTCAGAATTCATGCCGGCTTATAAAAGAAGTAAGAATCTTAGAGATAGGCTAATTAGGGCCGATATAGGCACTGCTAAAACTAAAATACAGAGCTATATTACAGATAAAAATATGGGATGCTACCCATGTTTAGGCTGTGCTAGTTGCAATAATATGGTGAAGGGTAAATTTTTCTATCATCCACGTACAGGCAAGAAATATAACATCAGGGGTTTATTTACATGTAGAACCACATTTGCCATTTACATGATTAAATGCCCATGTGGGCGGAGTTACATCGGGGAGACCACTAGGATGGTCCGTGACAGGATATGTGAACACAAATCAGACATCAGAAATGGCAAAATAAAAAATCCAGTAGCTGAACACTTTATTCAGGCAGAACACAGGGTATGTCAATTAAGGTTTCAAATAATTGACCAGATTAGTTTACCCAGAAGGGGTGGTAATAGGGAGCTTTTCCTAAAACAGAAGGAAGTATTCTGGATTAATAAATTAGAAACCATGGCACCTGTTGGTATGAATAAAGAATATGATTTATCTGTTTTTTTGTAAATATTTCAATAGGATTAGTCTCTGTATCTAATACTCTGTAATTGTTGTTATTTTTGCAACAATATGTAATAGTTGTTTTTTTAAATGTGTATTACTATATATCTACCACTAGATGGCGCATCCTTCTCAAGGACAAGTAACACTGCAAAGAAAAAATGTGTGTGTATGCACAGGTCAATTGTTAATTAAGTAGGTGTGGTTATTAACCCCTATCCCTATATTAAGGTGTGTTACCTGCATTTATGTATTGACATGACTAAGGACTAGAGGTCCGAAACGTTGTCTTTTCTATTTCGAAATATCCCAATAAAAATGGAATTTTCTACATAGTGGTGAGTGCTGCTGAATTTCTTGGATTGTTCTCTTAGCTCTTCCCTTCCTATATGTAATTACAATCTAAGTAGTCATTATATATTCGTAATCAAGTTCACAGAGGCTGTGAGAAAAAAGATGGGTCAAGTATACTCCTAAAATGTACATTATTCCCTTTCAAATGTCATTTCGTCCCAACACAATTCACAATGCTTGTTTGTGTAGTTTTTAGTCGCTGGATAAATGGAGTAGCAAGTCAAGAGAGCAGAAATTTAAAATCATATACTTGCGCAACATGTAAGTCACCACATGCACTCAACAGATGTGATCCATAGTAGCTAGCAGTAGATTATTAAGGCAATTGAAAGATAACCAGGGATTATAAGAATTCATGTTTTATGAAGATGAACCTCATCATCAAACATCCACAAGCCATTACACTGTACATATTGAATGCATTTAATTATTCCTCTCCACCTATTGGCTGAGTAGTGTCAACATGGATCATACTGATTCAATATGCTGTTCAATTGGTTGGTCATTTTTTTTACCAGAAATCAGATTTGTACAAAGATGAAATGTCATGGGCTAAGTAAGCAACACAACATTACTTATTTTATGACTTAAACATGATACTAAAGTTGTTTTAATTACATATTATGGGCTGGCTTGTTTAAAACATTTACTGGATATCTGTGTATTTAAAGGGACAGTCTACACCAGAATGTGTAATGTTTAAAAAGGCAGATAATCCCTTTATTAACCATTCTCCAGTTTTGTATAACCAACACGGTTATATTAATATACTTTTTATCTCTGTGATTAACTTGTATCTAAGCCTTTGCAGACTGCCCCTATATTTCAATTCTTTTAACAGACATGCATATAGTCAATCAGTGCCCTCTCACTTGTAAATCCACGGGCGTGGTCAAAATGTTATCTGTATGGCACACATGAACATACGCCCTCTAGCTGTAAATTAAATGCATTGAAATAAGGGGCGGCCTTCAAGGTTTTAGAAATTAGCATATGAGCCTACCTAGGTTTAGCTTTAAACAAAAAATACCAAAGAACAAAGCAAATTTGATGATAAAAGTGAATTAAAAAGTTGTTTAAAATTGCATTCCCTATCTGAATCATGAAAGTTTAATTTTGACTAGACTGTTCCTTTAAAGCATTAAATACATTTCTGCCAAGTTAGTAAAGAAAGCGAAATTTACCAATTTCATAAAAATAAAATGATCCTTAAAATTAAAATTTCAATTTCAATTGTTAGGAAAAAATTGTAATTCACAGTTAATTTAAACCTGCACAAACAATTCTACAACTGTAGCAAAAAAAAGACATGGGGGCCTATTTATTAATGTGTGAGCGGACATGATACGATGTACTGTATCATGTCCGCTGCACATCGATAAATGCCGACAGCATACGCTGTCTGCATTTATCATTACACAAGCAGTTCTTGTGAACTGCTTGTGCAATGCCGCACCCTGCAGATTCACTGCCAATCGGCCGCTAGCAGGGGGTTGACATGCAGTGGACATGTTATGGAGCAGTGGTCTTTAGACCGCTGCTTCATAACTACTGTTTCCGGCGAGCAAAAAAGCTTGCGTGGAAACAGGGGCATCAAGCTCCATTCGGAGCTTGATAATTTGGCCCCTTATTCTTGTTCATACATTTCATCTAAACTGATAAACTGTATTTTTATAGCAAACCTGACTGAAAAGTGCTGAAGCAATTGTTACAATTGCTTAACAATTTGGACTACACAAATTAAATACTTAGGGATAGATTACGAGTGGAGCACAATATTGCCACTCCACTCAGTAATACAGTAAAATAAAGTTGAGTTCCAGCCACCAAATATCTTTAAAAAGGGACCTTTATTAAAACATGGAAGGGTCCAAAGTATGTCAAATAGACAATGTATTGGGCCTAAAGTCAGCCAGTAGTCATGTCTGTGGTATTATAAGTGTGGCGCGATGTGAACACAACCGCGTGTTCACATTGCCTGGAAGACAAGCGCTCGTTTTCATGCCGACAGACACGACACACCACCCGGCATTTTGGCAGCATTAAGTAAATATATATGTATAAGCAAACACATATATATTGATAGAGAAATCCCAGTCCCCAATGTAAAGGCACTTTAGGTGCCGTTTTTTTTTTTTTTTTCCTAACACCCCACATCCCCTCACATTCTTTGTGCAGTTTTTTTTTTTTTTTTTTATAAAAATGGTCATATATTTATTTTATGTTACCATACTGTCCTCTTTATTTTAGGGCAATATGGGCAACTTTTTTTCATTAACCAAAGGTCTGACCTCTAGTGATGTCGCAAACCTAAAATTTTGCGTTTGCGAACAGCGAACTTCCGCAAAAGTTCGCGAACGGGCGAACCGCCATTGACTTCAATAGGCAGGCGAATTTTAAAACCCACAGGGACTCTTTCTGGCCACAAAAGTGATGGAAAAGTTGTTTCAAGGGGACTAACACCTGGACTGTGGCATGCCGGAGGGGGATCCATGGCAAAACTCCCATGGAAAATTACATAGTTGATGCAGAGTCTGTTTTTAATCGATAAAGGGCATAAATCACCTAAAATTCCTAAATTGTTTGGAATAACATGCTTTAAAACACTACTGTTACACCAGATATGACTGGTGGTGGCACTGAGCAAGTAGGCACAGTATATGCTGTAAGCCTGACACACAGGCTGGCAGTGGCAGGCTGGCCTGGCAACTGAAATTAGATTACACTAGCAGACTGATGTAAAAGTTTTTTGTTTTTTTAAATTTACACTAATGTTACACCAGATATGAGTGGTGGCACTGAGCGAGTAGGCACAGTATATGCTGTGAGCCTGACACACAGGCTGGCAGTGGCAGGCAGGCAACTGCTATTAGATTACACTAGCAGACTGATGTAAAAGTTATTTTTTTTTAAATTTACACTACTGTTACACCAGATATGACTGGTGGTGGCACTGAGCAAGTAGGCACAGTATATGCTGTGAGCCTGACACACAGGTTGGCAGTGGCAGGCTGGCCTGGCAACTGAAATTAGATTACACTAGCAGATTGATGTAAACGTTTTTTTTAAAAAATGTACACTAATGTTACACCAGATATGAGTCGTGGCACTGAGCGAGTAGGCACAGTATATGCTGTGAGCCTGACACACAGGCTGGCAGTGGCAGGCAGGCAACTGCTATTAGATTACATTAGCAGACTGATGTAAAAGTTTTTTTTTTTTTTAAATTTACACTACTGTTACACCAGATATGAGTGGTGGCACTGAGCAAGTAGGCACAGTATATGCTGTAAGCCTGACACACAGGCTGGCAGTGGCAGGCTGGCCTGGCAACTGAAATTAGATTACACTAGCAGACTGATGTAAAAGTTTTTTGTTTTTTTAAATTTACACTAATGTTACACCAGATATGAGTGGTGGCACTGAGCGAGTAGGCACAGTATATGCTGTGAGCCTGACACACAGGCTGGCAGTGGCAGACAGGCAACTGCTATTAGATTACACTAGCAGACTGATGTAAAAGTTATTTTTTTTTAAATTTACACTACTGTTACACCAGATATGACTGGTGGTGGCACTGAGCAAGTAGGCACAGTATATGCTGTGAGCCTGACACACAGGCTGGCAGTGGCAGGCTGGCCTGGCAACTGAAATTAGATTACACTAGCAGACTGATGTAAACGTTTTTTTTAAAAAATGTACACTAATGTTACACCAGATATGAGTCGTGGCACTGAGCGAGTAGGCACAGTATATGCTGTGAGCCTGACACACAGGCTGGCAGTGGCAGGCAGGCAACTGCTATTAGATTACACTAGCAGACTGATGTAAAAGTTTTTTTTTTTAAATTTACACTAATGTTACACCAGATATGAGTGGTGCACTGAGCGAGTAGGCACAGTATATGCTGTGAGCCTGACACACAGCCTGGCAGTGGCAGGCAGGCAACTGCTATTAGATTACACTAGCAGACTGATGTAAAAGTTTTTTTTTTTAAATTTACACTTTTGTTACACCAGATATGAGTGGTGGCACTGAGCAAGTAGGCACAGTATATGCTGTAAGCCTGACACACAGGCTGGCAGTGGCAGGCTGGCCTGGCAACTGAAATTAGATTACACTAGCAGACTGATGTAAAAGTTTTTTGTTTTTTTAAATTTACACTAATGTTACACCAGATATGAGTGGTGGCACTGAGCGAGTAGGCACAGTATATGCTGTGAGCCTGACACACAGGCTGGCAGTGGCAGGCAGGCAACTGCTATTAGATTACACTAGCAGACTGATGTAAAAGTTATTTTTTTTAAAATTTACACTACTGTTACACCAGATATGACTGGTGGTGGCACTGAGCAAGTAGGCACAGTATATGCTGTGAGCCTGACACACAGGCTGGCAGTGGCAGGCTGGCCTGGCAACTGAAATTAGATTACACTAGCAGACTGATGTAAACGTTTTTTTTAAAAAATGTACACTAATGTTACACCAGATATGAGTCGTGGCACTGAGCGAGTAGGCACAGTATATGCTGTGAGCCTGACACACAGGCTGGCAGTGGCAGGCAGGCAACTGCTATTAGATTACACTAGCAGACTGATGTAAAAGTTTTTTTTTTTTTTAAATTTACACTACTGTTACACCAGATATGACTGGTGGTGGCACTGAGCAAGTAGGCACAGTATATGCTGTGAGCCTGACACACAGGCTGGCAATGGCAGGCTGGCCTGGCAACTGAAATTAGATTACACTAGCAGACTGATGTAAAAGTTTTTTTTTTTTAAATTTACACTAATGTTACACCAGATATGAGTGGTGCACTGAGCGAGTAGGCACAGTATATGCTGTGAGCCTGACACACAGCCTGGCAGTGGCAGGCAGGCAACTGCTATTAGATTACACTAGCAGACTGATGTAAAAGTTTTTTTTTTAAATTTACACTTTTGTTACACCAGATATGAGTGGTGGCACTGAGCAAGTAGGCACAGTATATGCTGTGAGCCTGACACACAGGCTGGCAGTGGCAGGCAAGCAACTGCTATTAGATTACACTAGCAGACTGATGTAAAAGATTTTTTTTAAAATTTACACTAATGTTACACCAGATATGACTGGTGGTGGCACTGAGCAAGTAGGCACAGTATATGCTGTGAGCCTGACACACAGGCTGGCAGTGGCAGGCTGGCCTGGCAACTGAAATTAGATTACACTAGCAGACTGATGTAAAAGTTTGTTTTTTTTTAAATTACACTAATGTTACACCAGATATGATTGGTGGCAGTGAGCAAGTAGGCACAGTATATGCTGTAAGCCTGACAAACGCTGACAGGCAGGCAAATGCAATTAGATTACAAAGAAAAAAAAATTATGTTCTAGCCCTAAAAATGGCAGAGATCAGATGAGTCCTTCAGGACTGTAGTGGACACTAAATACACTAGCCTAGCTATCGATTTCCCTATTAAATTAGCAGCAGCTACACTGTCCCTCCTCTCACTAGCAATGCAGCTTCCGAATGAATCTAAAATGGCTGCTGTCCATGAGGTGTAAGGGTCTGGGAGGGAGGGTCTGCTGCTGATTGGCTGGAATGTGCCTGCTGACTGTGAGATACAGGGTCAAAGTTTAGGCAATGATGAAGAATAGCGGGCGGATCGAACATTGCATATGTTCGCCCGCCACTGCGAACGCAAACAAGCTATGTTCGCCAGGAACTGTTCTCTGGCAAACTGTTTGCGACATCACTACTGACCTCTGGTTAATTGAGCTTAGAGCAAAGTGAAACCACAAGACCTCTAGTGAATCAGCAATGCATCTATAGAAAAATAATGAAAATATCTCCATTTAGCACAATACAAAGTACTATTGCCATTATATCCATTTCCACAATGCCCAGCAGTTATCTGAGATAAACATACAGCCTCTAACATTTCAGGATTGCTGTGCACATCGCTCTTATGGACGGTGAAAGAAACTGCTGTCCTGATATCCGACTAAGCTGATTCCAAGCTACACCACATCTGAGAAGATTCATAATGAAAGAAATGAGAATCAAACCTGACTGTAAAAAAAAAAAAAACTACAACAGATGATCTGTACTTGTTAGGTGTAAACTGAGGTAGTCACTTACCTGATGAAAGATAAAATCTTGTCTAAAAGTCAAGAGCTATATGTGTCCACTGAAATTTAAAGCTCAACTGCAATATATATTGCAATAATACTGAATATGTAAAAGCCACTAGCTTCACAGTCATCTGTTTCTCTTCCTCTGTGCCAAGACGCTACACAACTTTCTCCTCATAAAGGTTGGAGACATATGCAGGGGCTTCTGTGCCCCTAGCTAAACGCCTCTCATGGGCCACCTTGGATTTGGTTATTCGTTTTATGTTGTTAAATCTTTCTTATTAACTGTTCAACATTCTTTTTAAAAGGCCCCTTGGCACTAACAGCATTACTATGAGATGTGACGTGTGGGGAGGTCAAAGACTGGTGAGGCTATGATACTCCAGAGAAACACACATAGTGTGTGTGTGTGTGTATGTATGTATGTATATATATATATATATATATATATATATATTCTCTCTCTTTTCCTCTCTCTATTTCTTTCTCTCTCTTTCTATCTCTTTCTCTCTATTTCTCTCTCTCTCTCTTTCTCGCTTTCTTTTTATTTCTATCTCTCGCTATTTCTATCTCTCTCTCTCTATCTCTCTTTTCTCTCTCTCTTTCTCTCGCTCCCTATCTCTCTCTCTCTTTCTCTATGTATCTCTCTCTTTTTATCTCTCTCCCTCTCTCTCTCTCTCTTTCTTTCTTTCTTTCTCTCTCTTGACCTCCCTAACATACAGCAGCACACTAAATAATTACAGCCAGCAGTGTGCAAGTGTACAGACAAAACTGGCAGAAACCCTTAAAGACTACCTGTCCCTGTGTGTGCTTGTCTGTACACTTGCACACTGCTGGCTGTGATTATTTAATGTGCTGCTAGCAGCAGAGAGCAACTGGTCACACTTACTGGTAGGGTAATTCATCCAGCCCTGACTGAACTCTTTCCTTGTCTGCTGCTCTCCCAGTGCTGCATTCCTCATTTGAAGTCAGTAATCTTTTATAAAATCTTTTACAGCTCATAGGTCAGCACTGCTGTTTACAGCCAGGTCCGGTAATGAGGAATGCAGAATGTTGAGAGCAGACAAGGAAGCAGTTCAGTCCCCTCCCCCCACACCACCGTTCGGTCAGAGAAACAGCTCTGCATCTATCACAGATTTCTGCATCTATCTCCCACCTTTACAGCTGCCTGTAAAAAACTGTCCGGTGACACTAACAGAGCTTCTGTGTCAGTGAAGGCTGCTGCAGAAACTGTGGTATGCGATATCAAACTCTAAAGCATTTCTATCTCAGTGCTTCTGATCACAGCTTTTCCAGCACTGCTCTAACACACTGAAAAGGGCCTTGATCAGAAGCACTGAGATAGAAATGCTTTAGAGTTTGATATCGCAATCATACCACAGTTCCTGCAGCAGCCTTCACTGACATAGAAGCTCTGTTAGTGTCACCGGACAGTTTTCTACAGGCAGCTGTAAAGGTGGGAGATGCAGAGATCTGTGATTATATGCAGTGTAAAATATGCAGGGAGTCAGCCAGACCGTTTATGCAAAGCCATACATGTATATAAAGCCAAGACGAGCTGCTTACTATTCATTCAAACTGTTACTGTAGCCCCTGACAAGTCATCTCTGATACCTCTTAGCCACGTCAAGTTTCACCATCATCACGGTCTCACTAAACTCCGCCACTCTCTGTCAGCTCTCTCTTCCCGCCTACTATGATATGGAATCATGATGGATGGCCACGTTCAGTATATTTTTTGCATGGTGTCAGCGGTGGGGGACACCTTGGGATACAAAAAAAATAATATATAAAAATTTCAAAAAGATTTTTTTTATTTTTTTTAAACATTATTAATAAAGTGTAATTACACACATAGGACAGGTGAGGCGCTGCCTCCTATGACGGCAAGTCACTGACTGTGAGTCATCATCAAAATCAACAAAACATGCAATATCTTGCACAAAGAAGATGCATGTGTGTGAAATCCATGGTTGCACACATGCCTGTATTCATAATAACATCCAAAAAAATATTAGGTTTGAAGGAACCAAGGATCTAAGCCATATTGCATGTGTAAAAGCCACCAGCATTGCTGTTAAAGTTAATGTAATGTTAACTGGAATGGAACACTGCTAGGCATATATTAGATATACATAAACTTTGTCGCTAAGTTTTATTTTTTTTAATAAAAAATATGGTTTATTGTATAAATCGGTTTTAAATTTTATACTTTTTATTCGCTGACTCCTCCCCAACGATACTTTCTGCTTTTCCAGTGTGTGACGATTAGAACGGACATGCCCGCTCTATACGTATCTCCTCAAGTGCGCTCCAGATAAACACTTGATTTGTCATCCTAATCTCTGCTCTCTGGTCCTTGATACATAGTATACAATGAGTGACTAAACTCATTGTGTACTATTGGATCAGAGAGCTGGATTGTTAAGATCGTAGAGGCATTGAAATATCAATACAGTTATATTTACAGGATACTTACAAAGTAATAGGTTATTAATATTTTTAACACCCAGCAATAAAATTTATAATTGATTTAATAAATATACTTATATTATTTACGGAGTAAATTGAATCTCAATTTTGTATATTTGAAAGATATAAATAAAATAATCTTACTAAACAATGGGCTATAATACATTAGTTATTTTAATTATATATAAATATTTATTGGAACAAAATGAATATCAATACTATCGATTTGGTTACATAGGGAATATAATTGTCAATTCATAATTAGTGCAATAAATAATCGTATTGAATAAGAATAAATACAATGTTATTAACATAATTGATTAATCACTTATATCTGTTAAATAAGTCTGCAAATTAATGTTATAAGTTGAATATTTCTCTGCTTTATACAATGCTTCGCTATGTAAGCAGCTGTATATCAACTTACTTAGCGATGAATCTAAAGGATTGAAACAGAGCATGCACATCTCATGAACGTGCATATCCACTAAACATAAGATTTTCTCTTTGCCGCATGCGCATATTATAGCGTGGGTGTGCTAGAAAAAGGGTCTGGACCCCCCGGGGAGCAACGTTGATTAGAAGATTGTTGAATCGTCATCCGTGATGAAAAAATTGAATAACTCGGGTGGACAAACGGCGGTAATATTTATTTGTTTAAAACATTTAGTATTGAAAATAAGCCTTTATTTGTATTATGAATTAAACTTATGCTTATTTTTTTATAAACTTTCAATTGCTGTTGCGCATTCTGCTCGACTTTACATTCACTTTAAGGAAAGCGCTAGATAATGTAAATAAAATAAAATAAAGAGTGAAAGAAATTGAAATGGCATGAAGGCATGTCATTATTCAGATGTATTCTGGTCATTTAATGACCAAATTCCAGTGACTTTATCTTGAAATAAATAACCTTGTTAAATGTTTTCTTTAGGAATGTACACAGACAAAAAAAATATTATTGGTCCAATTCGCTTTGTACGAAATTCAAAATTAAAATTCAGCTGGTAACGGAATTTGTTATTAATCACAATCTTGATGCTTTTTAAAAAAAAAAATGTAAGTGCTTTATGGTACAAATAACTGTTGCGTGAATTTGAGCATGTTTTCTAAGATCACCTATTTGGGTCCCTTTCTGTTAACGGCAGGTAAAACGTGTTTTGTCTCAAAGTCAACCTACCAGTTTCACTTTAAACAAATCTTGCAGAAGAAAGTTGAATCAACTGTTACCATTTACAATAGTGGGCTTTAACAGTTTTCACAAAGTGGCAAGATTTCCATTTGCCACCATTAAAAAATAATAGGCAGACAGCACAGTTAAACCAATCAGGGAAGAGGGGATGTTTGAGGCTGAGACTATATTTTTTATAATAAATAAATATATTGACTTCGCAAACACACTTAGTATGTGGTGTATTTTAGTTTAGGTAAATATTTTTAATTGTTTATGGAAGTTTGGGCCTGGCTGGCCCCTTAACAAATTTCAGTAAATCTGTTTACAACATCTAACAGGGCTCAACAAAGCCAGGGGTCTGAGCCTTGGTGTCCAAGAAAGTGGCTTAGAGATGCAGGATTTACAAGCTATCTATTTTTCTTTCACAGAGAAAGAGCTTAACACCACTAATGATCTGTGTTAAAAAAAGTTCATACCTATGCCAATGGATATTGACAAAATGTGAGTCTTACTGTCTATCTGATGAATGGGAACAGGGGGAGGAATGAATCTACACCTTTGGCCAGCCAGAGCAATTTTTTTATTTGTAATATCCATCATTTTTAATGCAGCAGTGTGCTGCATATAATAGGAATAATCTTTAAATGGTTGCTTGCTTGACTCCCATGCTTAGTCACAGTTGCAAGTATTGTTGTAATAAATGTTTAATAGCTTTTATTTGTATGTTGTATTGTCTAATTAGATTCCAATTGTATGTTCTGTATTTTTTTCAGATCATATTTTTCTTGAAAAATGCCCATAATGGGGTTGAAATGTTGATATTCAATTTAATGTTGTAACGCATTTGGAAAATAAATTTGCACTGTTTTCTGTTTTAAAACAAAAGTCCTGTGAGTGCCCTCCTTCATCAACATAGTTCTACATGGTCCCTAAGAGGATAGCACCCAGGCGGTGATTACACTCAAGTGGAAGGAGTGCTGGGCCATCGGCTAAGTTTTGTATATTTGATTTACATTCCCAAGCTCCCCCCTAAGAATTTTGCAGAATACAACGGGTGGTCTGTATGATCCACCCATCTCCCACGAACATTTGTTTTTAACCCACACGGGTGTATTATCTACACATTTGGCCACGGAATAGGGATAGGACATTGTTTTCTCTTATATTAATTACACCACACAGATATTTTGAGCAATGGATGAACGCCTGTTGATGATCCAGTCCCTATCTCGTGAAGTGGGCGAGTGGGAGGAGGAGACCACTTTTGCATTCACAGATGATGATGCCATCAGAATATTACAACTATGTAAATCTGATGCAGTGGATGAGGTGCCATTGACTGTGTACTATAAAATGCTGAATCTCAAACGAAAGGAGGTTGACTATCCATGCCAATTACCTCACTGATTATTTCGGGGTTAGGAATTCCCCAACTATAGGCAGGAATAACAACGATTTCTGCCGCAAATGGTGTCAGATTGCAAACAAATGCTCCTTTGACTGGATACTTCTAGTCATAGAGGAGGTCACCATATTAAAGAAGGTGGTAATCAAAGAATTGGATACAGTGCAAAGAGAGAAGGAGCACGTTCTGAAAAATGACAACAGTGAGGATTGGCTTAATAAGCTCAGTACACAAGTGGAGAAATATAGTAAGGACCTCATTAATTTTAAAAATAAAAAGATCAGTGCGGTTGAAATTGACTATAGAGAGAGGAATGTTTACCAATGGCTCTCAGGAAAGAATCCCACGTTCAGACGAAGAAGGACAGAACGTAGAAATGCTTTAATGGCTAATACTATCGACACAAGTGGTGGAGATTTAAGTGGAGCAGAGTCAGCCTCTGGTAACATCCCAGACACAAACAGCACGCTAAGATCCAGACGAGGTCACAAAAGAAACCTCCCTGCCGTCAAAAAAACGACAATTCGTCAAGAAAAGATACAGGGCAATGGTCCGAAGAGGGGGCTGGTGGAAAAAAGCAGCAAAAATCCCCACTGAATCAGAAAATGTAGTGATCAACATCAGCGGCAGGGGTCTAGATAAGGAAGAACTTAAGTTGCTGAGTAAAGGCTTGAGTTATGTCCCCACCCCAAGGATAGAACCTTTTGATCACCTTGTTGACATTCATCGCTTACAAAGGACATTAAAAATAAAATATAATTTTAGAGGCTCACAGTACAGTATCGGGAATACCAGATTCACCAAAAAATCTGGCTTTGAACCTAAGAATGTTCACTCTGCTATTAAAACCTTCACTAATGTCTGCTCCAGAGAAATTAAGAATAGTCAATTTAAGGGTAACAATAGCAGAACTAACCTTAATAATCAAGAATGGGAGGCTCTTCAGCGTTTGAAGAAGGATGATACCATTATCATCAGGCTGGCTGATAAGGGGGGTGCTTTAATTGTAATGGACTATCAATATAACAGAAAATAATTACTACAGCAACTCAATGATAGGAGTACGTATAAGAAACTAACACAAAATCCCACTTCAGCATTTAAGAAGAAGCTGGAAAATAGTCTCACCTATGCCCTTAACTGTGGCCACATTGAACAATCTCTATTTGATTTTCTCATGCCAGGGCATCCAAGACACCCCATTATATATACGATCCCCAAAATCTACAAGGATCAGGCCGAACCTCCAGGCCACTCCATTGTGTCCGCTGTTGGGTCTTTGTTCCAGAATCTGGTGAAATACATTGATTTCCATCTACAAGAGGTGGTGAGAGAGATGGAAGCATTTCTGTTGAATTCCATAGAGCTCATCAATCTCCGGCAGGACAGGTTTCCTAGACACTGCCTGTTGGTCGCCCTTGATGTTAATAGCCTCTACACCATTATCCCACACGATATGGGTGTAGAGGCTGAGAGACAAGCATTGTGTAACTTTCAAGAATATATGGGTCCCCCCATAGAAATACTCTTGGAGTGGCTGATGATGTGCTTAACCCACAATTACTTCAGGTTTGAGGACACTTTCTACCTCCAGCTGGTTGGTACGGCCATGGGGTCGAGTTTGGCCTCCTTATATGCCAACTTGTTTATGGCATGGTTTGAGAACAAGTACCTATTCAGCTCTAGAGAACCCAATGTTCTTCTGTACCGACGGTACATTGATGACCTCTTTGTGATCTGGGGGGACCGCTGAAGAACTTACTGTTTGGATTCACAACCTGAACACATCAGAGTCTGCTGTCAAATTCAAGAGTGAGATGAGTGCTTAATGTATCCACTTCCTGGACCTATGCTTTTATAAATCTGAAAATGATGAGGATTGCAACTTAAAGATGACATTATACGCCAAACCAACCGACAAGAACACACTGTTACAGTATGACACCTATTATTCAATACAGTTCAAGAAGGGGATTGTAGAATCCCAGTTTATGAGGGTTATACGCAACAATTCTGAATTTGACTGGAGGATGGCACAGCTCGAAGAGATAAGAGTGAAGTTTTTGAATAGGGGATACAACCCGAATATGCTCTCTGAAATCCTAGGAGAAGTGAAAAAGTATGATCGTAATGATCTCATACATAGGAAACAGAAAAAGAGTGATGTGGGGAACCCCCGATACATTTCATCACCAGCTATACTCCTGCCACCACCAAAGTAAGAGAAGTCATCAAACAAAATTGGCCCCTAATTAGTGGCGATAGATCTCTACTTTTCAAGGATAAGCCACCTCCAAGGTTGGTTCATAAGAGTGGCCACAGCTTGAAATCATTGTTGATGAAGACGGACCCCAGAAAGAGGGAAAAGACATGGCTCCAAACAATAAAAATGGCTGCTACAAGTGTGGCAGCTGCGTTACCTGTAGTACTCTTCTCACTGGTGAGAAATGTCATCATCTGGGATCAACAAAATCTTACTGGATCAGACATCGGCTCATCTGCACTTTAGACTTTGTAGTGTATTTTATGTCCTGTTCATTTGGACGCTACTATGTGGGCAAGACCAGTACCACTTTCCGTGAGAAACTTGCTAATCATAAGAGTGCCATTAGAACTGCCCTCAAAGAGGGTAACTCGGATCAGCCAGTGGCAAGGCACTTTCTCGAACAACACCACCCCATTTCCTCACTCAGGGCCATGCTAATAGAGTGGTCCCCCTTAAACGTGGTGGTGATAGGAATTGAGAATTATTGAAATGTGAAGCACTTTGGATACACAGGCTTGACACTTTGTTTCCAGTTGGCCTGAATGCCAGTATAGATTATGCTCTGTTCTACTGATGTGTGCCTTTAAGGCATGGGCTGTTGCACGCAGAGCCATTAGCATTTAATACATGATTCTTGATATGTAATTTGTCACCCTCTTCATTTGGGTGTTTCTCTTTGTCTTCTTTGTATCTATTTTTTCTCTTATGGGTTGGCACCCATGATGGTTTATTAAGGTCTCTCATGGGACATGATCGTTACTCAGTGCGTGGTGGCTTAAAGCTGAATTTCTCTGGTTGTGAAACGCTATATTGGCGGTTGTGGGGGAATGATTTTTTATGCAGTGTAATCATTTCTTGGCCTAGTTTGTGCTGTTGAGATCAAACTCCTGTCTTGAGGCCTAGATTCTTCATTTGACTATACATCTGTCCAGTCTATAGTAAAGATAACATCCACTTCGTGGATCATTGAAGGTGAATTATGTGATGTGGGATCTAGTAAGATCCTAGTAAGATTTAGTGTCCCTTATATTATCTGTCAGACATGGTTGTAAATTGGCACTGTCTGACTGCATGTTTTTAGTGTTAACAGGTTGGTAGTGGTATGATGATATGTTATGTTTAGTAGTTTATCCAGTAGGTAGGTTGTTCAGTCAACATTATGTATTATATAATCTTGATACAACCTTCAATTTTACTCAGTATTGACAGCTAACAGGAGGATATATGCAATGCCTGTTTTTTTATTGAGGCATTTTTCTGAGGTGTTTCATTGATGGTTTGCTAGGGCTCATTGGCTACATATTGGACAGAGTCCTGCCTGCATAGGACTCATTTGGTGATTGGCATTGTTCAGCGTTGGGGGTCTTTGTTTGGGTTTTCATCTACGATGTTGCTCGTCAGTTTGTGGGTTGTCTGTTCGGCTGGCCTGGTGTTGCGGCATGTGGTGTTGCTTTAAGTATATCATAGCACGTTATTGGTGGATTAGTATCGTCAGATCTGGCTGCCTGATTATTGTACAGGGAGTTCAGAATTATTAGGCAAGTTGTATTTTTGAGGATTAATTTTATTATTGAACAACAACCATGTTCTCAATGAACCCAAAAAACTCATTAATATCAAAGCTGAATAGTTTTGGAAGTAGTTTTTAGTTTGTTTTTAGTTATAGCTATTTTAGGGGGATATCTGTGTGTGCAGGTGACTATTACTGTGCATAATTATTAGGCAACTTAACAAAAAACAAATATATACCCATTTCAATTATTTATTTTTAACAGTGAAACCAATATAACATCTCAACATTCACAAATATACATTTCTGACATTCAAAAACAAAACAAAAACAAATCAGTGACCAATATAGCCACCTTTCTTTGCAAGGACACTCAAAAGCCTGCCATCCATGGATTCTGTCAGTGTTTTGATCTGTTCACCATCAACATTGTGTGCAGCAGCAACCACAGCCTCCCAGACACTGTTCAGAGAGGTGTACTGTTTTCCCTCCTTGTAAATCTCACATTTGATGATGGACCACAGGTTCTCAATGGGGTTCAGATCAGGTGAACAAGGAGGCCATGTCATTAGATTTTCTTCTTTTATACCCTTTCTTGCCAGCCACGCTGTGGAGTACTTGGACGCGTGTGATGGAGCATTGTCCTGCATGAAAATCATGTTTTTCTTGAAGGATGCAGACTTCTTCCTGTACCACTGCTTGAAGAAGGTGTCTTCCAGAAACTGGCAGTAGGACTGGGAGTTGAGCTTGACTCCATCCTCAACCCAAAAAGGCCCCACAAGCTTATCTTTGATGATACCAGCCCAAACCAGTACTCCACCTCCACCTTGCTGGCGTCTGAGTCGGACTGGAGCTCTCTGCCCTTTACCAATCCAGCCACGGGCCCATCCATCTGGCCCATCAAGACTCACTCTCATTTCATCAGTCCATAAAACCTTAGAAAAATCAGTCTTGAGATATTTCTTGGCCAAGTCTTGACGTTTCAGCTTGTGTGTCTTGTTCAGTGGTGGTTGTCTTTCAGCCTTTCTTACCTTGGCCATGTCTCTGAGTATTGCACACCTTGTGCTTTTGGGCACTCCAGTGATGTTGCAGCTCTGAAATATGGCCAAACTGGTGGCAAGTGGCATCTTGGCAGCTGCACGCTTGACTTTTCTCAGTTCATGGGCAGTTATTTTGCGCCTTGGTTTTTCCACACGCTTCTTGCGACCCTGTTGACTATTTTTTTTTTTTTAAATCAAAGATTTTTATTAAGGTATTGAGCACAATCATGTTCATACATAAACACAATAACAGGTTATTTTCAAACTGAACATATCTAATAACAACAGTAAATCATGATAGACATTATACAAGACATGGATATCCTACCGTATGACTAGCATACCCTAGGTAAATATATAGCGAGATCTACATTGATACCTTATTATTTTATTTTTTTATGAGATAATACTATAGAGCCCTTTATCTTGGTATTCTGTCCATTAGAATGTTATTACGAGCAGGCATATGTGGGATCATTAACTTAGTACACTCTACTTAGAAACCTCTGTATCGTGAAATAATGCCTAATAGAATGATACTTTAATTTGCACTTTATATTAAAATGACAACTACCTTAACTGAGAGGTTCCAACATTTAACAAATAAAGACACCAATATCCTCTTGTGATATAGAGGGTAACTCTAATACTTGAAAAAGCGTAAAATATGAACCAGGTAAATTGGTGTTATGAAGCGGGTTAATACCGCTGAAGAATTCACCAGGGTGAGTGAATATTTACAATACTATTACCCCTCAGGTATTCTCATTAACCTGGTGGGGGGGGGGGGGGGAGGTGGTACAAATATAAACTGTGCAGGACAATTACTATTATTTCTCTAGAGTGACATTAGATACAAGTATTTTATACATTTCAGAGAATCTATTAAACCCTATGGCCTTTAGGATAGACATATATGAATGGTCACAGGTAGAGTATGTTGAAAATAATCTAATGATGGATCTCTTATAGAGTCACCCCCTCCCTAGAGTGCCTATAGAGATATGAAATAACTAAATAGGTTTTACAACCTTGGAGCACTGTATTTAACAGAAGATGGGCGCCTCTTGAAGTTGAAGTAAGGGAAGGGGGGAGGGGAGGTGTGCAAATTAGAACAAAACCCTTTAATTTTGGGAACACAACCTAAGAGTCACTTTAAGCTGCATAGCTGTGACCAACCTAAACCTAAGTTAAAGGCTATGTATCAACGGTCATACTAACAGTACATAGGCATATAATATCATAGCATATACACACCAAAAACATGGGATATTTATCAAATTTATATTACCCTCTAGGTATGGGCCCTATACCCAAGGGTGGTTGTGTTATATTAATAGAAAGGCAATCTCTAGTGATAGATCTGGGTCTGTAATATCAAGATACTATATCCTCCTTATAGCATATATAAGCTAGGTTTACATAGTTTTAGGAGCCATTCAAAGCTGGTACAACAAGACCACTGCAATTACTACTAGCATGGGGTGGAAACTAATAGAAACACTGGAGTATGGTTGAGTTGCGGGGATTTCAATAGAAATAGAGAGATGGCGGTAGCTAATTATATTACCCAACATATAAGATCATATTAACTAGATCCGCAATAACAACAGTGAGCTATATATTCAGTGATCTCAAAATAAAATCTCGAGGAGATCTCAGTAATATTGTATCTTCCTCTTGACAGGTTTACATTAGATAAATGTATTTATAATGGCTAATCAAAGCTAGTATATTTCAAGTGCAACAGCTGTCACTATTATGGAGTTAAGCCTGAGAGAAGAACTTGTATATGATTAGGTTATGGGATCTTCTATAGGAATGAGGAAACTTTGGTGGCTAGATATATAACCTGGCATATAGACTCCTACTAAGCTAGTTCAATGATAACAGTAGCATACTATATACTCCATGATCTAAATATTATGTCACAAGGAGATCACGTTGATACTATAGCTTCCCTCCATCTTTGTTTATGCTGGGTATGCATAGCTATAGAGGCTAATCAAAGCTGGTAAAATGCAAGTGCTAAAACATATTTTGGCGTTAGGAATTTCTGAAGGGATTGAGTTGATTAGAGTAGCGATAGTTAATTATGTTACCTAAGATATAGGGTCACATTACACTTAATCTGTAATAATAGCTGCCAGCCTTACACCCAGTGGGCAGGAAAAGTTAGCTAAACAGTGTAGAGATATATGTTAGATGTGATCTAAGCAAAATCAGTATATATGTACCCATACATCCTAACTGTAACAGGAAGTATAATAAATTACAAAATTACCTATAGTCCTCCTCTATGAGACATATAGTGTATCAAAAAATAAGGTGAACATAAAATCTCACTACCTGAAACTTAATGCTATATGTTGAAATATTATATAGAAACTTTTAATGAATATATTGTACAGTATATAGCTATACTATATCAATCTCCTTTATCAGAAAAAAGAAACCCATTCATATTATATAGTAAGGTCATTTAGCATCATCCAACCTATTGTTCACTTCTATCTTCTTATTAGTGATTATTATTAATAAACAGTAGGGTAATACTACCACTATGGGTTTGGTGATGTCCATACAGGGAGATCTAAGAAAAAAGAAAAAATGACTAAGACAATACACATAGATAACACCGCTCTTCAACTGTATAAACTTAACAAGTCAAAAAAATCATGCATGCAAGCCATATTGGCAAAACAGGACCTTGCTACTATCAGAGTATTTAATATGGTATCATGCCTCTCTGACACACATACAGCAAGAAGTTTGGCATATAATTTGAGTCAGGTATGCTGTAAGGTAAAGTCTCGTTTCACAGATTAGTGATTTATCCGCTTAACCAATCCCTAGTTTTCTAAGTAGCAAAGGTTGAGATGGGGAATCAATGAGGATTCCCGATGCACAATGACCCCAGAGAACGTACAGCCCGATGTCTTCATGCTTGCTTAATTGCCCAAAAGCTATGTGACTCCTCGATGAACCCAGACCCCCCATCCGGGGACCGGCCGCATCTCCCGACCAGAGGATCCAGGACACAAGAGTAAGTACAGGCTCCCCAACTGGGGCAGAAGTGAAAGCGAGTGGCAGGTTAGTTGCCGGGTATTCTACATCAGAGAGACTCACCGGACACGATATCGACATAGCGGTCAGCTCTCCGTGAGACCGCATCTCTGTACCGGGTGCCAGATTGGAAGTCGCAGTGTTTGTCTCAAAGCTGCTTTCACCACAGTCTCTCCAAGTAAGGTCTGTTAGCTGTCTGCTTACCTCAAGACTATAGCTCGGGGCCACTCCTGCACCGTAAGATACCTCTTCTGGATTCATGATGTCTCGCTCAGGAAGTGAATGTTGTTGAGCAGTGTCTGCCACGTGGGTCCCTTTAGCGGCAGCAAATAGGTCAGCAAACCCTCTATCAAGCTTGCGATCCAATTCAATTAGTAACTCCAATATATCGGTATGAAACTCCCCCATCTTGTTGCCCTGCTTGAGGTGTGGGATGATTCTCCAGTTGATATAGACTTCTGAGGGTTAAACTTTAGTAGTAGTGGTATCGTAAAGTCTTATTAGTGTCTAAATGTGACAACTGGGTTTGTTGAGTCCTCAGGTAGTTCAATGCTGCCTCGTGGCGCGGTGACGGCCTATTATCATTGCTTAGCTAATTCAGGACCTGGAGACTCTTGTGCAAAAATCTGGGAATAACTTGGTCCCGAAGGATAAACAGCAATAAAATGCTGAACTTATAGTGCAAAAAAAATTCAATACCCCATGAAATCTTTAAAGATAAGTAAGTTGGCTCCAGGAGCTTCATGTAATGCGACCACTCATGGCCGCTTCTTAGCCACGCCCCCCCCCCCTGTTGACTATTTTGAATGAAACGCTTGATTGTTCGATGATCACGCTTCAGAAGATTTGCAATTTTAAGAGTGCTGCATCCCTCTGCAAGATATCTCACTATTTTTGACTTTTCTGAGCCTGTCAAGTCCTTCTTTTGACCCATTTTGCCAAAGGAAAGGAAGTTGCCTAATAATTATGCACACCTGATATAGGGTGTTGATGTCATTAGACCACACCCCTTCTCATTACAGAGATGCACATCACCTAATATGCTTAATTGGTAGTAGGCTTTCGAGCCTATACAGCTTGGAGTAAGACAACATGCATAAAGAGGATGATGTGGTCAAAATACTCATTTGCCTAATAATTCTGCACTCCCTGTAGTCTTGTTGTTCTGATAATAGGTGGACGTTGATAGTTTGCTGCAGCGCTGAGCATGTGTAGAGTAATTGATGTTTGTGGTACTTACACTAGACGCCACTGTGTATCGAATTGCTTAAATATGTTGTTGAGGTTTATTAAAGGCCACCCCGGACACTCGCTTCATGTTCTTATTTAGTATTGGTATTCAGTATATTGTATAATCAGTGTAAAGGGGTGTGTGCGGCTTAGGTCCGTGGTTGGTTCTCTAAGTTGTGGAAGTGTAGTTCTGCGGCCTGTTGATTGGATGCTGCGTATGCTGTTAGGTCCGTTTAAAGTCTAAGTGGCTCTTCCGGTATCACCGATATCATTGCTTTGCTGGGAGTTTGGCTAGGACGCCGTTGTGTGGATGCACGCTGCATTGTACCGGTAAGTCTTTACATTGCCGTGTATGTTGAGTTTAAGGTTTGAATTGTTACACTACAGGTATGTTAGAGGGTTATTAGGCTTCCACGGCGGCAATGGTGAGTCTTTGATTCAGTTTAGGCTGTTTTTCTGGGTATTAACAGTTAGTGGGTTGAGAGATTATCTTCTGGTGGTTCCTTGGACAGTGTGCTCTGTGACTTTACTGCTCATATGTTCCAGCATGATGCGTGATACACATTGTGCCCCTCAAGCTGCTATGAGATATTAGTACATCAGCTATTACATGTGGTATATGCCTTATGGCCCCTTTTTCTATGTGGGTCAGTATATGGATGTAGCGGTCACCTGACACGAATGTGATGTGAGGGAGCTGGTCAAATGTATTATTAGACACTATGCAACATACAGGGAGTGCAGAATTATTAGGCAAATGAGTATTTTGACCACATCATCCTCTTTATGCATGTTGTCTTACTCCAAGCTGTATAGGCTTGAAAGCCTACTACCAATTAAGCATATTAGGTGATGTGCATCTCTGTAATGAGAAGGGGTGTGGTCTAATGACATCAACACCCTATATCAGGTGTGCATAATTATTAGGCAACTTCCTTTCCTTTGGCAAAATGGGTCAAAAGAAGGACTTGACAGGCTCAGAAAAGTCAAAAATAGTGAGATATCTTGAAGAGGGATGCAGCACTCTTAAAATTGCAAAGCTTCTGAAGCGTGATCATCGAACAATCAAGCGTTTCATTCAAAATAGTCAACAGGGTCGCAAGAAGCGTGTGGAAAAACCAAGGCGCAAAATAACTGCCCATGAACTGAGAAAAGTCAAGCGTGCAGCTGCCAAGATGCCACTTGCCACCAATTTGGCCATATTTCAGAGCTGCAACATCACTGGAGTGCCCAAAAGAACAAGGTGTGCAATACTCAAAGACATGGCCAAGGTAAGAAAGGCTGAAAGAGGACCACCACTGAACAAGACACACAAGCTGAAATGTCAAGACTGGGCCAAGAAATATCTCAAGACTGATTTTTCTAAGGTTTTATGGACTGATGAAATGAGAGTGAGTCTTGATGGGCCAGATGGATGGGCCCGTGGCTGGATTGGTAAAGGGCAGAGAGCTCCAGTCCGACTCAGACGCCAGCAAGGTGGAGGTGGAGTACTGGTTTGGGCTGGCATCATCAAAGATGAGCTTGTGGGGCCTTTTCGGGTTGAGGATGGAGTCAAGCTCAACTCCCAGTCCTACTGCCAGTTTCTGGAAGACACCTTCTTCAAGCAGTGGTACAGGAAGAAGTCTGCATCCTTCAAGAAAAACATGATTTTCATGCAGGACAATGCTCCATCACACGCGTCCAAGTACTCCACAGCGTGGCTGGCAAGAAAGGGTATAAAAGAAGAAAATCTAATGACATGGCCTCCTTGTTCACCTGATCTGAACCCCATTGAGAACCTGTGGTCCATCATCAAATGTGAGATTTACAAGGAGGGAAAACAGTACACCTCTCTGAACAGTGTCTGGGAGGCTGTGGTTGCTGCTGCACGCAATGTTGATGGTGAACAGATCAAAACACTGACAGAATCCATGGATGGCAGGCTTTTGAGTGTCCTTGCAAAGAAAGGTGGCTATATTGATCACTGATTTGTTTTTGAATGTCAGAAATGTATATTTGTGAATGTTGAGATGTTATATTGGTTTCACTGGTAAAAATAAATAATTGAAATGGGTATATATTTGTTTTTTGTTAAGTTGCCTAATAATTATGCACAGTAATAGTCACCTGCACACACAGATATCCCCCTAAAATAGCTATAACTAAAAACAAACTAAAAACTACTTCCAAAACTATTCAGCTTTGATATTAATGAGTTGTTTGGGTTCATTGAGAACATGGTTGTTGTTCAATAATAAAATTAATCCTCAAAAATACAACTTGCCTAATAATTCTGCACTCCCTGTATGTTATTGTGTTTCATGTTAATGCTTGTACATTGCTGTATGTTTAGGCTGATGCACCGCCAGGGTTAGTTGCTAGGATCTTTCTTATTGGTCCTATGTATGTTTTGCACCTGTAGTTAACATGAGGTTTTCACTATCTGGTTATTTTCATCCTTGGTTAAACTTGTATACTGATAGTTGGGCCTCGTGCACCCACACTGTGGTTCATATTGGTTTACGTATTGGGGGCCAATTTATAAGAGAATTGTATCATTTGTTCCTTTTCTTTTGGCTTTTTATTATGTGCTTTGGTTTGAGCTTTTGTTTTGATTTTTTTGTGTGGTGGAGGGGTGTCACCGTTGCAAGTAATGTTGTAACAAATGTTTAGTAGCTTTTATTTTTATGTTGTATTGTCTAATTAGATTCCATTTGTATGTTCTGTATTTTTTTCAGATCATATTTGTCTTGAAGAAGGCCCATAATGGGGTTGAAATGTCGACATTCAATTTAATGTTGTAACGCATTTGGAAAATAAATTTGCACTGTTTTCTGTTTAAAAAAAAAGTCCTGTGAGTGCCCTCCTTCATCAACATAGTTATATATATAATAAATGTGGAGTATTTTTCTGCCTGGGAACCTACTCGCTCTGACTTGCAAACTGTGATAGCTTCTCAACCACGTATATTTCTTAAAAATGGCTCTTAAAGGGATACTAAACCCAAAAATGTTCTTTCATGATTCAGATAGAGAATACAATTTTAAACAACATTACAATTTACTTCTATTATCTCATGTTTCATTTTTTAGATATCCTTTGTTGAAGAAATAGCAATGCACATGGGTGAGCCAATCAGACGAGGCATCTATGGGCAGCAACCAATCAGCAGCTACTGAGCCTATCTAGATATGCTTTTCCGCAAAGAATATCAAGAGAATTAAGCAAATTAGACAATAGAAGTAAATTAGAAAGTTGTTTAAAATGGCATGCTCTTTCTAAATCATGAAAGAAAAAATTTGGGTTTAATGTCCCTTTAAGCTAATTCTGTTTATCCGCCCCCCTCTCCTGCAGCCAATGGCACAAGAGAAATGGCTGTCACACACCCTGGGATGGCAGTTTGTAAATGACTTCAGAAGGAGCACTACTTGTCATTCTGTTAGTGGCAAAAGTTAGAGGTGTCCAGCAAACAAACTGTACACTTCTTAAATTGGGTGCAAAAGCTTGCATGTAAGAAACACAATCAGGATACTTATAGCAATAAGACCTAATTATAGGGAGCACATCTAAATCTAATCCATCTGAAATACAACTAAATACATAAACTGCCCAATGCTAAAAGAAAAATGAAAGTCAAAGAAGTGACCAAAATATTGCCAGAAGTCTCCAGGTATATTTCTCAATAAGGCTAAGGCAGCTCCCTTCCATACCATCCAGATAAATGATGCAACACAATCTGGAATCCCCAATCTTCCCTTTAGTATATCTTGGCATCCTAACCCATCCTGAAGGGGTTAAGACTTGTCCTAGAGTGAGTGTCATAACAGGTACTTTGCTGAAAGAGGGATTTCTGTCCCTGTTGCCGTTAGGTGTACTGTACTTTTGAGGAGGCCTAGAATATCAATTAGGAATCAATTGCAGTAGTCTATATTAGCTCTGTGTTTGGAGCATGTGGTTGCTTGTGTGTTGAGTTTATCTCTGCTCTGGCAATTACTACTTGGATATTCTGGTTTGATTTCTGCTTTCCTGACTAAGCTTCTGTGGTAACCCTTTGTTTGGACTGATTTGGTATATGTCTTAAGCTTGTTTAATGATTTGTACTGCTGTTCCCAGTGAGGCCTTGACCCAGACTCTCTAACTTAGACTCTGAAAAAATTTGTTCTATCTTAAGTAAAAATTGGCATTTCTTACTTGCAGACAAAAAACTGGCAGGAATAGTAGGTGATCACCCCCTACTTACCGCTAGAAAAGCTATGAGCTTGAAAGACTGCTTGGTCAGAAGTCACTTTGTTAAAACTCCAAAACAGAATTGGCTCACTATACACCAATCACACAAGGGTAGTTTTCCTTGTGGAAAGTGTGTTTCTTGCAGTTTTATTACAAGGACCGAAACCTTTACTACAGGTGGCAATGTGTATCACATTAATTACCCAATCAATTGTCAAACTTTTGGAGTAATTTATTTGCTATACTGTCCTTGTCCTATGTTTTACATAGGGAAAAAGAAGCGCCAGTTTCTTGACAGGGTGAGAGAACATCGAGATGACGTGAAAAATAACAAAGATACTAGTAGTGTTGCACGTCATTTTCAGATGTGCCACAATTCAGATTTTGAACTATTAAAGTTCATAGGAATTGATACTGGTTTGTCACATAAGAGAGGAGGTGATCAGGACAAATGTCTTCTCCAGAAGGAAACTGGTTGGATTTATCGCTTACATACTTGTGCCCCATTTGGGCTAAATGAAAAACTCGAGTTTGCATCATTTCTATAAAGTTTGTTTACTGTTCTAGACTGTGCCTTTAGGCTAGTGGATTAGGACTTCTTCTAAGTCATTAAGATATATAGACCCTTTAGACCCTGGGTTCGATCCCTTATGTTCAATATAAAATAGTCATTGAACTAATATGACTTTGCTTTGCTATTAGTATAACTAGTTTAGCTCCAAATTTTCGGCTGTTAATAATATTTTTAAGAACACTTAAATGCAGTTGTTATACATTGGGATAATAAGTATATTTAACTTTAAAGGTTGTAGATCTATAATTGTTAGATTTTCATTATATATAGGTTATAGTGTTTAGAGTAGTGGGTTAATACTAGTTTAATTTGACTTTTAGTTTATAGTAGATTTGAGGTCACAGGTTCGATCCCGGTCTTGTCTCTATAGGAAACTGTTAACAATAGAAGTTTCTAAATTTACTTAATTTCTGACTTAGAATACTTTATCCCTTTCCTTATTATTTAGCCTTTATAGGAATCAGTGAAAAATAACAAATTGTCTTGTTAAGTGTAACTTGCTGACCCTCCCTATGTGTCTAATGCATCGTTGGGGGAGCTCTCATTTTTCTCAATTCGGCTGTTATTTATATTTTAACGAATTGCATGCGCAACTGAGCACCATGTTTTTTATTTTGGATTAATGTTATTATTTTGTAAATATATTTTATATATGAAATGTCACTTTGTATATATACACTTTTTGTTTGTTTGTTTTTTTAAACTCCCAGAGGCGTGTCCCAATATGGCCTATAAAAGGCCAAGTTTAGGTTGATGAGGTTAGCCCTGAGGAGTCCCTGCTACTCATTGGGATGAAATACGTGTAGGCAGTTGTAACAGCTGATTGCTCTGATGAGACACCTGTCTTTTGGAAAATCCTACTACACCTCAAAGAATTGCAGCTTGCTGGAGTGACTTATTACTTTGTTTTGCATCTTGTGCAACACAGGAACATTCACCGGATTTGCAGCTTCTTACCAAGGATTCTGTTCTTGATTTACATCGCAAAGGCTGTGAGTGCATGCTATGACTGTGTTGTTCATTACAGGCAGTGGAAACTTACTTCATTTTTTCCTCCCGCAATACAAGTGGATGCCTGTTTTCAACAGTTTTGGAAGGACTTCCTTTAAATTGTGATGTGTTCATGCTAAATGCCACTGCTTTACTAATATCCTGTTTGTCAGAAGTTATGCAAAATTTACTATACAATACCCATCTTTAAAACACATAGATCCTATATTTATACCATGACAGTATTAACCCTTAACTTTGGGACTGTCCTCTGATGTTGGTGTTGTGTTTTAAGACTTGGTATATTTGCATGCTGCATATTGATTGTGCAAAGCTTTTTTCTTGTGTTTATATTTCACTCCAAATTGGAAAATATGCATTCTAAAGTATTCTTGTGATTGTATTATTCTGGCTCAATGTTTATGTGAATTCCATAGATCCTCATTATAGTATTATGACAACATTACCCTCATATTACTCTTTCTTTTGGAGTTGTCCTCTAATAGAGGTGTTGCATTATCACTATTATATTTAGCCACTCATTATTTAGACACTTTATTTTCCTATGAGACGTCTCTCTTAGCTTTTCAGCTCATATTTTTTATTAAATTTTGTTTCAAATTACCTTTATGGTCACATGACTTTTACTAAGAATTTTGTTGCTTTTTGTAAATAATAAAATTATGAATGCCTTGCAAGCATGCTAGTTGTCAAGTCTTTATTCTGGGTTTCCACCTGACTCCACACTTAGCTCTATTTATCTTAATACTTAGGTTGATACCTTGAGATATTTATATCTCTGTCCCTCTAAATATGTATATGAGAGTGCTGAATTCCCTATCTTTTTATAAGGACTACTTCTCCTTATTTTCTCCCTATTTATAATAGTTTGCAATAGTTATATAGGGTCTGCACCTCTAGTTTGATTTTACTACACAGAGCTAAAATATTGGTAAATGGCTCCCTTATCTCCATTTTTTATTTCTCTAACTTAGATTACCTTTACCCTGGATACCTCTGCTATCAGAAGATGTGCATTAAGTAAGTAAGTTATGCAAGTTGCCTTTGTCTGCATAGCAAGACAAAACTTATACAAGTACGTCTTTCTTTAAAAACATAATTTATGTAAGAACTTACCTGATAAATTCATTTCTTTCATATTAGCAAGAGTCCATGAGCTAGTGACGTATGGGATATACATTCCTACCAGGAGGGGCAAAGTTTCCCAAACCTCAAAATGCCTATAAATACACCCCTCACCACACCCACAATTCAGTTTAACGAATAGCCAAGAAGTGGGGTGATAAAAAAGTGCGAAAGCATATAAAATAAGGAATTGGAATAATTGTGCTTTATACAAAATCATAACCACCACAAAAAAAGGGCGGGCCTCATGGACTCTTGCGAAAATGAAAGAAATGAATTTATCAGGTAAGTTCTTACATAAATTTTGTTTTCTTTCATGTAATTAGCAAGAGTCCATGAGCTAGTGACGTATGGGATAATGATTACCCAAGATGTGGATCTTTCCACACAAGAGTCACTAGAGAGGGAGGGATAAAATAAAGACAGCCAATTCCTGCTGAAAATAATCCACACCCAAAATAAAGTTTAACGAAAAACATAAGCAGAAGATTCAAACTGAAACCGCTGCCTGAAGTACTTTTCTACCAAAAACTGCTTCAGAAGAAGAAAATACATCAAAATGGTAGAATTTAGTAAAAGTATGCAAAGAGGACCAAGTTGCTGCTTTGCAAATCTGATCAACCGAAGCTTCATTCCTAAACGCCCAGGAAGTAGAAACTGACCTAGTAGAATGAGCTGTAATTCTCTGAGGCGGAGTTTTACCCGACTCAACATAGGCAAGATGAATTAAAGATTTCAACCAAGATGCCAAAGAAATGGCAGAAGCTTTCTGGCCTTTTCTAGAACCGGAAAAGATAACAAATAGACTAGAAGTCTTACGGAAAGATTTAGTAGCTTCAACATAATATTTCAAAGCTCTAACAACATCCAAAGAATGCAACGATTTCTCCTTAGAATTCTTAGGATTAGGACATAATGAAGGAACCACAATTTCTCTACTAATGTTGTTGAAATTCACAACTTTAGGTAAAAATTCAAAAGAAGTTCGCAACACCGCCTTATCCTGATGAAAAATCAGAAAAGGAGACTCACAAGAAAGAGCAGATAATTCAGAAACTCTTCTGGCAGAAGAGATGGCCAAAAGGAACAAAACTTTCCAAGAAAGTAATTTAATGTCCAATGAATGCATAGGTTCAAACGGAGGAGCTTGAAGAGCCCCCAGAACCAAATTCAAACTCCAAGGAGGAGAAATTGACTTAATGACAGGTTTTATACGAACCAAAGCTTGTACAAAACAATGAATATCAGGAAGAATAGCAATCTTTCTGTGAAAAAGAACAGAAAGAGCAGAGATTTGTCCTTTCAAGGAACTTGCGGACAAACCTTTATCTAAACCATCCTGAAGAAACTGTAAAATTCTCGGAATTCTGAAAGAATGCCAAGAAAAATGATGAGAAATACACCAAGAAATATAAGTCTTCCAGACTCTATAATATATCTCTCTAGATACAGATTTACGAGCCTGTAACATAGTATTCATCACAGCGTCAGAGAAACCTCTTTGACGAAGAATCAAGCGTTCAATCTCCATACCTTTAAATTTAAGGATTTCAGATCCTGATGGAAAAAAGGACCTTGTGACAGAAGGTCTGGTCTTAACGGAAGAGTCCACGGTTGGCAAGAGGCCATCCGGACAAGATCCGCATACCAAAACCTGTGAGGCCATGCCGGAGCTACCAGCAGAACAAACAAGCATTCCTTCAGAATCTTGGAGATTACTCTTGGAAGAAGAACTAGGGGCGGAAAGATATAGGCAGGATGATACTTCCAAGGAAGTGATAATGCATCCACTGCCTCCGCCTGAGGATCCCGGGATCTGGACAGATACCTGGGAAGTTTCTTGTTTAGATGGGACGCCATCAAATCTATTTCTGGAAGTTCCCACATTTGAACAATCTGAAGAAATACCTCTGGGTGAAGAGACCATTCGCCCGGATGCAACGTTTGGCGACTGAGATAATCCGCTTCCCAATTGTCTACACCTGGGATATGAACCGCAGAGATTAGACAGGAGCTGGATTCCGCCCAAACCAAAATTTGAGATACTTCTTTCATAGCCAGAGGACTGTGAGTTCCTCCTTGATGATTGATGTATGCCACAGTTGTGACATTGTCTGTCTGAAAACAAATGAACGATTCTCTCTTCAGAAGAGGCCAAAACTGAAGAGCTCTGAAAATTGCACGGAGTTCCAAAATATTGATCGGAAATCTCACCTCCTGAGATTCCCAAACTCCTTGTGCCGTCAGAGATCCCCACACAGCTCCCCAACCTGTGAGACTGGCGCTCTGTTGAAATTACAGTCCAGGTCGGAAGCACAAAAGAAGCCCCCTGAATTAAACAATGGTGATCTGTCCACCACGTTAGAGAGTGTCGAACAATCGGTTTTAAAGATATTAATTGAGATATCTTTGTGTAATCCTTGCACCATTGATTCAGCATACAAAGCTGAAGAGGTCGCATGTGAAAACGAGCAAAGGGGATCGCGTCCGATGCAGCAGTCATAAGACCTAGAATTTCCATGCATAAGGCTACCGAAGGGAATGATTGTGACTGAAGGTTTCGACAAGCTGCCATCAGTTTTAGACGCCTCTTGTCTGTTAAAGACAGAGTCATGGACACTGAATCTATTTGGAAACCCAGAAAGGTTACCCTTGTCTGAGGAATCAATGAACTTTTTGGTAAATTGATCCTCCAACCATGATCTTGAAGAAACAACACAAGTCGATTCGTATGAAATTCTGCTAAATGTAAAGACTGAGCAAGTACCAAGATATCGTCCAAATAAGGAAATACCACAATACCCTGTTCTCTGATTACAGACAGAAGGGCACCGAGAACCTTTGTAAAAATTCTTGGAGCTGTAGCAAGGCCAAACGGCAGAGCCACAAACTGGTAATGCTTGTCCAGAAAAGAGAATCTCAGGAACCGATAATGATCCGGATGAATCGGAATATGCAGATATGCATCCTGTAAATCTATTGTGGACATATAATTCCCTTGCTGAACAAAAGGCAAAATAGTCCTTACAGTTACCATCTTGAACGTTGGTATCCTTACATAACGATTCAATATTTTTAGATCCAGAACTGGTCTGAAGGAATTCTCCTTCTTTGGTACAATGAAGAGATTTGAATAAAACCCTATCCCCTGTTCCTGAACTGGAACTGGCATAATTACTCCAGTCAACTCTAGATCTGAAACACAATTCAGAAATGCTTGAGCTTTTACTGGATTTACTGGGACACGGGAAAGAAAAAATCTCTTTGCAGGAGGTCTCATCTTGAAACCAATTCTGTACCCTTCTGAAACAATGTTCTGAATCCAAAGATTGTGAACAGAATTGATCCAAATTTCTTTGAAAAAACGTAACCTGCCCCCTACCAGCTGAGCTGGAATGAGGGCCGCACCTTCATGTGGACTTAGAAGCAGGCTTTACCTTTCTGGCTGGCTTGGATTTATTCCAGATTGGAGATGGTTTCCAAACTGAAACTGCTCCCGAGGATGAAGGATCAGGTTTTTGTTCTTTGTTGAAACGAAAGGAACGAAAACGATTATTAGCTCTGTTTTTACCCTTAGATTTTTTATCCTGTGGTAAAAAAGTTCCTTTCCCACCAGTAACAGTTGAAATAATAGAATCCAACTGAGAACCAAATAATTTGTTACCCTGGAAAGAAATGGAAAGTAGAGTTGATTTAGAAGCCATATCAGCATTCCAAGTCTTAAGCCATAAAGCTCTTCTAGCTAAAATAGCTAGAGACATAAACCTGACATCAACTCTGATAATATCAAAGATGGCATCACAGATAAAATTATTAGCATGCTGAAGAAGAATAATAATATCATGAGAATCATGATGTGTTACTTGTTGCGCTAAGGTTTCCAACCAAAAAGTTGAAGCTGCAGCAACATCAGCCAAAGATATAGCAGGTCTAAGAAGATTACCTGAACACAGATAAGCTTTTCTTAGAAAGGACTCAATTTTCCTATCTAAAGGATCCTTAAACGAAGTACCATCTGACGTAGGAATAGTAGTACGTTTAGCAAGGGTAGAAATAGCCCCATCAACTTTAGGGATTTTGTCCCAAAATTCTAATCTGTCAGACGGCACAGGATATAATTGCTTAAAACGTTTAGAGGGAGTAAATGAATTACCCAATTTATCCCATTCTTTGGAAATTACTGCAGAAATAGCATTAGGAACAGAAAAAACTTCTGGAATAACCACAGGAGATTTAAATACCTTATCCAAACGTTTAGAATTAGTATCAAGAGGACCAGAATCCTCTATTTCTAAAGCAATTAGAACTTCTTTAAGTAAAGAACGAATAAATTCCATTTTAAATAAATATGAAGATTTATCAGCATCAACCTCTGAGACAGAATCCTCTGAACCAGAAGAGTTATCAGAATCAGAATGATGATGTTCATTTAAAAATTCATCTGTAGGGAGAGAAGTTTTAAAAGATTTTTTACGTTTACTAGAAGGAGAAATAACAGACATAGCCTTCTTTATGGATTCAGAAACAAAATCTCTTATGTTATCAGGAACATTCTGCACCTTAGATGTTGAAGGAACTGCAACAGGCAATGGTACTTTACTAAAGGAAATATTATCTGCTTTAACAAGTTTGTCATGACAATCAATACAAACAACAGCTGGAGGAATAGCTACCAAAAGTTTACAGCAGATACACTTAGCTTTGGTAGATCCAGCACTAGACAGCGATTTTCCTGTAGTATCTTCTGACTCAGATGCAACGTGAGACATCTTGCAATATGTAAGAGAAAAAACAACAACATATAAAGCAAAATTGATCAAATTCCTTAAATGACAGTTTCAGGAATGGGAAAAAATGCCAAAAAACAAGCTTCTAGCAACCAGAAGCAATGAAAAATGAGACTTAAATAATGTGGAGACAAAAGCGACGCCCATATTTTTTAGCGCCAATAAGACGACCACATTATTTGGCGCCTAAATGCTTTTTGGCGCCAAAATGACGCCACATCCGGAACGCCAACGTTTTTGGCGCAAGATAACGTCAAAAAAATGACGCAACTTCCGGCGACACGTATGACGCCGGAAACGGAAAATAATTTTTGCGCCAAAAAAGTCCGCGCCAAGAATGACGCAATAAAATGAAGCATTTTCAGCCCCCGCGAGCCTAACAGCCCACAGGGAAAAAAAGTCAAATTGAAGGTAAGAAAAAATGATTAAATCAAATGCATTATCCCAAATATGAAACTGACTGTCTGAAAATAAGGAAAGTTGAACATTCTGAGTCAAGGCAAATAAATGTTTGAATACATATATTTAGAACTTTATAAACAAAGTGCCCAACCATAGCTTAGAGTGTCACAGAAAATAAGATTTACTTACCCCAGGACACTCATCTACATGTTTGTAGAAAGCCAAACCAGTACTGAAACGAGAATCCGTAGAGGTAATGGTATATATAAGAGTATATCGTCGATCTGAAAAGGGAGGTAAGAGATGAATCTCTACGACCGATAACAGAGAACCTATGAAATAGATCCCGTAGAAGGAGATCACTGCATTCAAATAGGCAATACTCTCCTCACATCCCTCTGACATTCACTGCACGCTGAGAGGAAAACCGGGCTCCAACTTGCTGCGGAGCGCATATCAACGTAGAATCTAGCACAAACTTACTTCACCACCTCCATTGGAGGCAAAGTTTGTAAAACTGAATTGTGGGTGTGGTGAGGGGTGTATTTATAGGCATTTTGAGGTTTGGGAAACTTTGCCCCTCCTGGTAGGAATGTATATCCCATACGTCACTAGCTCATGGACTCTTGCTAATTACATGAAAGAAATTCAAATTTATAACCAGTCATTTTCTTTTTGTTTTGTAGGCACTGATTAAAGTACTAGGGGGAGTTCTGCTTCTAAGTTTAGTCTCATTGCACTCTTACCCTTGTTGAAATGCTGTGTTAACATTCAGTGCATCAGTAAAAGCTTGTGGTGAGCTAAACCTCTCAGGTACTGATTCCAGTTTGTTACATTTGAAACATCAGCACACCACCTGACGCTGAGAAGATGCATACTTGGACAGGAAAGCAGTTTGCTGTTTGTTACAGTGAGTTAGGGTGAAGGGCCTTACCCTCCAGGATCCAGAGGTTTTGCCTGAAAGAAGTAACAATTTGAGAAACCATGAATAAACAACAAGCAGTACAGGACTCAAAATGTCACCTGGTGAAGTGATGTCAATTTCAATATTAAGATATATCTCCTCATCTATTACAAGACAATAATTTCTTTGGTTAGCACATAACATAGTCCAATTTCCGTGCTTTCAAAGTTCAAAACATTGTTTTAAATCTTTTAGCCTTTTTGAGCACAATGTTCAGAGTTTTTGCAGGTCAGTGAAAACCTGGAGTGTATATTTTGCTTATCTCCATAATAAGCTGGCAAGTTGGGCTAGCTGCATATGAGTTATATAAGTTTTAAATCCAGGTCAGAAAGCTTAAGTTACAGTACAATAACCTTGTGTGCTCTAGAGTGTTGGACAAGGACTTTTGTTATTAATTTTATGATTAAAGTAAGAAAAATAAATAACAAATGGATATTGTAATATTTTATTTTATTAAATTAATTATTTTAGGGGGAAATATTATACATGATGTCCACAAAAATTAGCTCATTTTCATATATTTTTAAAGTGCAAAAACCAAGTAAAACATACACTTCAAATTTTGCACTTAATGGCCCGGGAACAAACTGCGTCCGAATATATATATATATATGTGTGTATTATATATATATATATAATACACACATACTCAATACTTTACAAGTAAATGTTGAGAGAAATGAGCCTGCATAAAAATAGAAAGTGTATATAATCTCAATATATGAGTTGCTAGAAATTAACAGTTGATACTTTTGACCTAGGGATTAAACTAAAAAACATTCTTGTTTTGATCAGATGCCAAAGAATCCAGATTGTGAAAATTATAACATTATCAAAGTCATCTGTGCTGCAAGGGAAAAACTATTACTGGACAGACGATTACAGTTCCCTCAGAAAAGGTGCGGGTGGTCTTGTGCCAACAATTAAACAACATTTCACCCAAAAACTTTATACTTTTGTAAAGACAAACCAACACAATGGATGGTAAGTCTTTGATCTATGCAAAGATGTTACAAACATTTAACAAGTTCCCTACAGTGACAGCTTAGAAGACACAGATAATCATTCATCAATGCAGTGCTATGAAATTCAGTACAATTGCAAGGCCATGTACACTAATAAAAGAGAATACACCATCTTAAAACCTAGTGCATGAACTCATATTTGAATTAATGTTTGAAAAAAATATCTCACTACAAAACTAAGTTGGTATACAATTTTTTCCTAATTGGGATATTTATTTAAATTATGGGAAATGTCTTCAAAACTATCCAAGAATATTAATGTGTCTTAAGATTTGCTACTTGATGGTTTATTACCTAGTTATACCCATATTGCCTGTCCAAACAATTATGATTTTCTGAGATGAACATGTATCCTTTATGCTGATGTAGCTAATGAAATTTTGGTTTTCCTTATTTTCTTGCATTTATGTGTTGAAAACCTTTATTAAAAATAAAAAACCTTTAAAAATATCAAGTCATCATAAGCACTCTCAGGAGGGCAAAACTGTATCTAAATATTACATAAATATAAAAGGGTGCTGCAGTGAGGGTGCTGCACAGTTGTCCATAACAGTTGAGGAAATACCAGAGACTGACACATTAGAAATGCTCAAGTGCATGCTTTAAACACAAATTATATGGACATTTGAGAATAATTATGTCTAAAGAACTCTGGGAAGGTAGAAAATGTCAAAATGTATGGATATTGGAGACCCTGAGCCTAGTCAACTACCAAATCTAGCAACATTAAGAAAAGACAAACAATAGATAAAGATAGGAAACAGGGACCCAGTATTTTAATTACATCACCTGAAATAGTGTTCCCCAAAATTGAAGCATACATGACATAGGCCTTGATAAGTTTTTTTGCTGGACCCTATCGCAGATGAATGTGTACCAAATGAGGTCAAACTACTTAGGCTCCATTGTGAGTTTTAATGCAACAGGTTCAGTTATGAGAAAACTAGATACCTGGTGGCAGTTCTGGACATATCTTCTTGTACCAGGTTTTGTGTTCACAGGGAGATCATGCTCCAAGTAGGGCAAATGCTTTCTGAGAACCATACCATTAGTTCCATAGCACACTGGCAGAAATAATGGAAACCAGCAGGTTCTGCTTTTCCAAAATAAGCAGTCTGTGATTTTTCCTCTGCTGTGATTGGAACTCTAGTTAAGGCTTTCACACCTTACCTAGACTTAGACATATATTTTCATGGCCTGAAGCTGAACAGGGGTTTCTGAGTTGCTGAGCTGTTGTTCTGCCTGTGTGCTACTCTGAGTTTTCAGTTACTAGCTATACTTTTCTTTTTTTTTTGTAACTCTCTGACTCCACCAAATGCAACTGTGGAGCATTAGCAATTACAGCCTATATTAACTCAGCTAATTCCTGAAGTCCTTGCCCGTGTATTGAGTGTGCCTTGTTTGTCTCACTGCTGGATTATTTTTATTTTATTTTTGGCTTGCCTTCTGACTCTCCACTTGGATTTTAATTCTGTACCTCACTGCATGATAGTTGGAGATCTCTATGTTAAGAAATACTGAAAAGTTGAAGACCTCTGACTGTTCCTGTTCATGCTTCTTGGATTCTGACAGTGTAACGATGTGCCTGACCATTGCCACTCCCTTGCCTGTCGACCACAAAAAATTTTTTAGTCCTCCTGAGCCTATTCTGAGTAGTAAGCTTGATGTATATACTCTACTTTACCTCAGGTCCATACCTGAAATGTTTTACATCTTCAATGTTACACGTAGCCTGGAAAACTTTCCACTTGACGCCGAATAGAGGACAGGATTTAGGGAGGGTGACTCCTGTTAATGGTGACCTAATAAATATATTATATATAAATAAATAAATGAATGAATGTTTTGAAGTGTTGACCAATAATGGCTCATCAAACCTGCCGTCTTGCTTTATCAGAGTTGATGTTGCACACTGCATCAAGCTCATTAGCCAAAGGCATTGCTGTCTTAGAGCAATTGCACAACTTCTACAGTCAGATTCACAGGATTATGCAAGGGAGCTCGTTCATTCTTTTTTATATATCATTTGTTTATTGAGACATAATTGAAAAGAAATTAATACAAACAAAATTAGTTTTAGAAGGTATTTGTTACATTGCTTACCCAGTCCAACAGATTTATAATCAAATATTAAAACAATATTTCCTTAGACTGTATTTATCATAATATTCAAATCATTTCTAGAATACTTTCTTTAAATTAAATGTGTCTCATTTTTACAAAATTCTATTCATATATAAGAAAAAATGTAGTCATCATCTTTACCAATCGCCTCGGAGAAAAAATAAATACAAAAAAAGTAAAATAAACATTTAGTTTAGTACAGCCAAAATTTCATATTTATCCAGATAGTTTATATGCTATCATTTATTGAAATGCAACTTAAGAAGAAAAAAACCCAGGGGTCACAGAGGGAAGAAAGGAAAAAAAAATTGGATACATAAAGCAAATAAATCTACACATGTCCACAGGTGTGCACACACACACACACACACACACACACACACATATATATATATATATATACGCATATACATACACATATATACACATATGCACATACATATTCTACCCAAATTTCAAAATCTAGGTGACTACGCTCATTCTCCTCTTAATTTACTTTCCATTATGTATTGAGTTGATTCAAATTTTCTAATCGGAGTTACTTGTTTAACTTGTTCCAGCTGTAGAATCCAACATTTCCATTTTTCAAAAAATTGCTCAACATTATATTCAAGCTTATACCCAATTTCATAATGTTCTATTAAAAACTGTTTCCAAATGGCATTCCTAAAAGATACAAAGGATGGACTTAAATTTGTTTTCCAATGTTTTAAAATTAGATTTCTTGCGGTAATAATAACCGTGTTTATAAAATGTTGGTTATTTTTATGTTTTGAATCTGCGAATAGAAATATTATCTGTTCTACTGATAATGAAATATCTATCTGGCATATTCTATTTACCCAATAATTAATCATCTTCCAAAATGTCTGTATTTTGGGACATGCCCAAAAACAATGAAGAATATTAGCTTTATAGAATCTACAGCAATTCTCTTCCATCTCCTTCGACCATTTAGATCTGCTTAACGGAGTTGAGTAGACCATTAATAATATCTTAGTATGTTGTTCCCAAGAGAACGCAGATAGATAGGTTTTATTCCACACTTTTTAAGCTCTTTAACATATTTTGATAGTTGAAATTACCATACCAAATCTGACTGCATTTTTGAACCATTTTTTCTAAGAACAGATCTTGATTTATATTGGTAATCAATTTATATAATCGTCAGATAAATAAGTTCCCCTTAGAAAAAGCATTAATAACTTGTGCTAAAACCATCCAATCCCAGCATCTACCATACAATGATATAAGTTTAAAACAATAATGTTTTGCCTTCGAATATGGGAACCAATGTTTTGCATCTAGGGAGTATTTTTCTTTTAATTTATCAAAGGAATATATAGAAGTTACTCCTTGTGCCTCTTCCCATAACTGATATATTTTACCCAGACCTAAATTATGCCATGTTTTTGCAACACCTCCTAACCTTAAATCTGAATTATTATTAATTTCTAAATATTTGGAAACTAAAAAATTAATTTTTAAAATTTTACAGATTCTGTGCCATGCAATAATTGGGTCTCTAAGGAAATCCACATTTTCCAATAGTCAGGCAGATTTTTGATCTGACTATGAGTCATGTATGTCAAAGAAATGGGTGAACTAAGTTTCGATTCAACTGATGTTATCGTAAAGTAATTGCATTTTAATATCATATCTAGACCAATCTTACCTAGAGTAACTAGGTTGTAGTTTACTATGTGTGGGAGGGCAAAGCCCATATATTCCCTTGATATTACCAATTTGCCAACACTAATCCTAGGTTTCCTCTCCTCCCATAGGTAACTTATAATAGCTGAATTAATTTTTTTTACAATCTTTTCTCCTTAATAGGAGAGGTACGTTCTGAAAAATATATAAAAGTTTGGGTAAAGCAATCATTTTCAGCAAGCTAATCTTTCCTGTCAATGGAAGAGGAAGTGATCTCCATTTTTTAAGATTTTCACAAAAATTATTAACCCCTTCACCTATATTCAATTTTTACCATTCCTCAGGATGTTTAGAGATTTTAATTCCCAAATAGGTCATATTATTACCTACTTCTCTAAATAGCCCCGATACTGACTCTTTATTTTTATACACCCATAGTATCTCTGATTTATTGGTATTGACTTCATAGCCAGAGAACATGCTAATAATATTATTAATTTTAGGGAGATTAACCACGGAATGTTGCATAAAAATTAATAAATCATCCGCATATAGTGCTGTTGTTATCTCTTGATCAGCAATTGGCATGCCTTGTAACTCTTTCCTAATTAGAATTGCTAATGATTCTAATGCAATATTACAAATCAATGGAGATAATGGACAGCCTTGTCTGGTTCCTCTTAACAGCTTAAATGAAGAGGTTTTATTACTATTTATCTTCAGATATGCAGAAGATTCCGTATATAATAATTTAATAACTTTTTGTATATTATCACAATATCCAAATCTTTCAAGAGATATCAACAAATGATCCCATGTAATGGAATCGAAAGCTTTGCGGGCGTCAAGGAAAATAATAGAGAGGTCATGGTTTGGTTTGTCCCGTTTGAATTTCTGATTATACCAGGTATAGATAGGAAAACCTTTCTAAGATTCACATTTAATGACCTACCCTTCATAAAACCAGTCTGGTCTGGTCCGATGATGTCCCCCAGGAAAGGTTGAATTCTCTTTGCTATTAATTTAGTTAAAATTTTGTAGTCTAAATTTAATAAAGATATCAGTCTGTATGAATCCATAGATTCAGGATCCATTCCAGGTTTCAAAATAAGAGTAATAGCAGATTCATTAAAACCCCTAGGGGGGTCATCTGACCAGACCAGAATTTATTATACATTGTAGTCAGAATTCCTGCAATGTCTTTTACCAAGATTTTGTAAAATTCAACTGGTAGGCCATCAGGGCCAGCTGCTTTATTATTTGCTAATTCCTTAATAATTTTCCTAATTTCGGTTTCTATAATAGGCGCAGTCATTTTTTCTAAATCTATTGTATTGATTATTAACAGTACTCCAAAATTGATTCCTCTTTTCATAATTGATATCAGGATTAGAATATAACTTCTCGAAATAGTCTCTAAAGGCCTCTCTAATCTTCTCAGTTTCCATCATTTTTTCCCCCTGATATTTTATTTTAGAGATAAAAGATGGATTTTTTTTATTCTTATTAATTTGTGCTAGCAGTCTGCCCGACTTACTACCAAACCTACAGTATATAGATGCATTTTAATCTCTTCATTGATAGTCAATCTAGCAAAAAAATCATCTCTTTGTTTCTTAGCACAAATATATTTCTTCCAATTTTGCCTACCCTTATACTTAATGTATCTAGTATATGCATTTATTGACTGGTTTGATATCTGTAACTTTCTTTGATTCATTTTTATTTTTAAATTTAAACATAAAAGCCATAATTTCCCCATGTAATACCGCTTTTCCTGCTTGCCAAAATATATCAACTTTTTCTAAATATTCTAGATTATTTTGTTTATACATTTCCCATTTACTTTGGATACATATTAATAAATTCTGGGTTATTGAGTAGGAATTTGGGAAAAAAAGAAGAAGTTCCCACCTCTGCTAATGCTCAATATTTCCAATGGAATAGATATATGGTAATTTGATCTATTCTAGCATCTGTAATCATGTTAACTAGTTTTTATGAGATTAGGAACATATCTATTCTTGACAGTACGCCATAAGTTTTAGAGAGACATGTAAAATTTCTTTCGTCTGGGTGCATATTTCTCCAAATATACTGTAGTTCCAAATCTTTTCTTATCTTTTTTAAAATCAATGCTTCTTGTTTTCTTCTATATTGAATAGGTTTATCTTTATATTCTTTTAAGCCCTTTCCCCCTCTTTCATGAGTATTTACTGAAATCTCTACTTGTCTTCTATCCAGTACAATATGTTTATCTGAAAATGGTAACAGAGCATCTCTAACAGGGTGCCAAAACTTAGGATCCACCTCATTTGGACCATAAATGTTACAAAGAAAATACTGTTGTTTATCAATTTCTATATCTATTATTATATATCTTTCATTTTTGTCCAAAATGCATTCCTTAATATTATACTGTAGAGACTTATTGAACAAAATTGCAAGACCCTTTTTCCTCCTTTCACAGGGAATAAATACAGCCTCATTCATCCAACTCATTTTAAGTTTCATAGCTTCCTGGGTTTTTAAAATGAGTTTCTTATAAAAATAAGATTTGGACTCCCATATTCTTAGCATACTTTAAAATTGATTTCCTTTTAATGGGAGATGTAAAGCCACTTACATTCCATGAAACAATTTTTAAAACCATCTAATCATAAAGAAAATAATTTTAATAAGGAAAGAGAAAAAAATAAATAATAAGAAGAGATTAAGTCCATCTGTGACCCCCAAAAGGAGAGTTAAAAACTAAACCCTTTAATACCTGAAGATTATCCATATTCATTCTTTTTGATGTACATAATAATAATGCAGAATAAAGGAAAGAGAAAAAGGAAGAATAAATTATACAATATACGGTACATTTATATCCACCTTACTTATTACCTTTGCTACTTTGATAACAATTATTTAGACCCTAACTATTCCTTAGCCTCAGATTCTTTTAGAAAAGTTTTGTCCCCTTCTTGTGATTGTACATATATTTTAGCAGGGTACACCGACCTAGCTTTTAGCCCCCTTTAAATCATTTGTGTGCATATAAGAGCCATAATCTTGCGTTTATTTGAAGTTGCAGTGGAAAAATCATTAAATAAAAGTGTTTTTTGCTTCTTAAATCCAAATAACTATTTTTAGCTCTATATGCTCTCATAATTTGTATTTTGTCCTAGAAATTAATTTTTTTTTAAATAACCGGTCTACTAGAATAAGCTCCTTCATTTAATCTCCTTCTTACCCCTACTCTGTGTATCCTTTCAATTTTCGGGAGATCTTAGATTGACCTGATTTCTTCTTCAACCTATTTAGCAGTGATTCAGTACAGGTTTACCATAAAACAAACCATCAATGTAACATTGAAACAGTATCAAGTATTTTATCAGCACTGCTCAGCTGCCTTGATCAAACCCATTAGCAAACTCAGATACTACTGGGCCTATAAAAAAACATTGAGTCTTGTGTATATTTTAGTCCCAAAAGCTGATAATTCCTAGTAATGACTATTTTACCCTAAAAGGGTTACTGATCCAGACTAGGCCTTTATAACCTGTTAGGCACTAGTATAAACCTCACTGTTAACTAACTACAGCGTAAGAAAGCATTTAGGACCATTTTTTCAATGTCTATTACATATACTTATTAACCCAGCATATATATTTAATTGTGAGTGTTATATAACAAAAACCTACATACAAATCCTAGCTTAGATATTTAACTATATAAGCTCATTAAACATTTCAAAAGAATATTTGATTCCATAATATTGTACAAACATATTCATATATTCACAATGTTAATTCACATGGGATACACTGAGCAGCTGGTTGTGTCCATGCAAAGATTCCTGACTACCCAGTGGTGCCCCTGTTTCATTACCTGCCCAAAATCCACAAGGATCCCCTGAACCCCCGGGTAGACTGAGTGTTTTGGGCATTGGCTCCCTTTTGGAGCCACTGTCCGAATGGATGGATGACATTCTTCAACCTTTGGTTAGAGGTCTTTATTCCTACCTGAGGGACTCGCATCACTTGTTGGAATGTTTGGATAAAATAGTGTGGCATGAGGGGCAAACCTAGGTAGTGATTGATGTTGTGTCTTTTTATACGGTTATTCTGCATTCTTTGGGCATCTCTGCTGTCAGGTACTTTCTAAACAAATTTACAAATTATTGTGTTGACACTATTTCTTTCATATGTACAGTATTGAAGTTCCTCCTTACGCATAATATTTTTCTATTTGATGATATTTTTTATTTACAGTGCACTGCAATGGGGGCAAAGTATGCTCCATCATTTGCAAATTTGTATGTTGGCCTTTGGGAGCTTAAATATATTTTTGATACCCATAATAAATTCTTGGATGACACCGTTTTACAGGAGGTTCATTGACGATTTAATTTTGATCTTCAGTGGGCCTCTTGGGAAAGAGGGGTTTGAGAAATTTCTGACTTATGTCAACAACAATGACATGCAGCTAAAATTTGTGGGAATTTATAGTAACCTAGGGGTTGACTTCCTGGATGTGGCATTGGAGGGTGATGTAAATAAGAATGTGATTGTGTCACAAACATTTCGAAAGCCAAGTGCTGGCAACACAATATTGCATGCAAAGTCATGCCAGCCACGTCATCTTATCCGTGCCATACCCAGGGGCCAATTCATTAGGCTAAGGAGGAACACAAAGGACACTGATGTGTATATGCAACAGTTTTTGGAATTATGTAAAAGACTAGAAGCAAGAGGGTATGACTCTGAACAATTGCACACTGTTAGAATGGAGATCAGTCAGTTTCATGGGTTTATACAGTCTGGTAGCCCCAAAAGTAAGGGGGTGAAACAGGGGGACATATTATTTACTACAGAGTATACAAAACAATTCCGTGAAATTGTATAAATATTAAAAATAACTTATCCATACTAGCCGGTGATTGACATATTAAAGTATGCTGTTGGTTTATGTAAGTTTGTCTACAAAAAAACTGTCACCTTAGCTACTAAATTGGCACCTAGTTTGGTACAAAGATCAAGGAAAAGTAGTACTTGGTTAAACACAAAAGGAAACTTTAAGTGTGGAGGCAGGGGATGTCTAACATGTGACATGCTAGACACCAACAGTAACTTTAAATCATCAGTAGATACTTGTACCTATGACATTGATTTTTATGCCAATTGTAGAACCACATTTGTGGTGTATTGTGGAGTGTTTGATTTGCCACTGCCAATATGTTGGTAAAACAAGACAAATGGGCACGAGAGCCAGTGAACACTTTAGTGATGTTAAAGGATTACTTTCTGTTATAATTTTTAAGCTAAACAACTAACATATTAAAGTTAATAAACATTAATTAAAACCTACTGACCTATATTTTCTCCAAAACAAAGTTTCATAACGTTCTAAAAGTTATATCTTTTATTCGCCGATGATGTCACGTTATCCTGCCCACTATTTTCAGCACTGCGTGTTCAAAATACTTAAACCAATAACTTTGTGTTTAAAGCACCATTTTGAAACCTAGGTATTGTAAACGGATTGGTACAGAGCAAAGGATACCCACAGAGTGGGTTTGGAAAACAATTAAATTTGCAGACAAGATTTCTGATATACGGTAGAGATATGTTAATGAAATGCTATTGATAAAAAGCGTATTTGGGGTAGTTAGTTAGTAACAGGCATAGAAAATATTTACTTACAGTGGCCCTTTAAGAACTATAACAAAGACTCTACTATGGCTCAGCACTTCAACAGTATGCATTTTACAAATGTGGGCAATTTTTCAATTAAAGCCATAGATCTGGCTAGGATGCCAGTTAGGGGATATAACAAAACAAAGATCTTAGCTAAAAAGGAACTTTACTAGATCTATAAATTAAAAACAAGAATCCCATATGGCCTCAATAAAGAGTGGGATATTAGCTACTTTTTGTAAATCCGATGTTCTATATTATGTTTTAATACCGAAGTATATGCTTTTATTATATATCGATTCACTTTAACTGACATTCTAGGGGTATGGGTGTTCGCACTAACTTCATCACTAACTAATTTAAATAATCAGTACTTATCTTAGTCTAACTTTGAATTTAACTAAACTGTATAAAGGTGCATTATATTATGATTAAGGCTATATTATGATAAGTATTAAATTCAGCGTAACGTCTTTAATAACCCTAAGCTTCAGCTGATCTGTGAAACTAGAAAAAAGTCACTGTAATGTATGTTTATTCTTTTTTGTTTTTAAATATTGCTTGTATTTTCGTTTATGTATGAACTACTGGCAAATGTGAGGGCAACTACAGCCCTATTTAAAGATGAATGTTTTGTACCATAATTGAGACTATGATTAAGCGCCACTAGAGGGTGCGAAACGCGTCAGACTACCTGCCCATGTCTGTCTAGGTTTTATTTTTATAATAAACCTGTTTTCTTTATTTTGACCCGTTGTGCAGCCTTTCTCTGTAAAAAAAAGTTTTACTCTCAAGGGCTAGACCTTTTTGTATAAAGTCCCAGGTTGTGCTGATTCCAAGTATACAGAATAAATGTTTAGATATCCCAGCAATATAAGAGATAAATGTTCAGGAATCTCAACACAGGGGAGTGCCTTTTAGAAAGATTAACTTATGCAGATGTCCCATTTACCATTAATTGCTTTTATAAGCATCCTAAAAATATGCAAATATCTTAAAAGGTACGTAACTCCATGTGCAAATTATATAGAATATCAGTTCACAGTAGAGAAAAGAGAAAAAGTGCTTTGACTTCAGAAAAACATAATTTATGCTTACCTGATAAATTTATTTCTCTTGTAGTGTATCCAGTCCACGGATCATCCATTACTTATGGAATATATTCTCCTTCCCAACAGGAAGCTGCAAGAGTCCACCCACAGCAAAGCTGCTATATAGCTCCTCCCCTAACTGCCATATTCAGTCATTCGACCGAAAACATGCAGAGAAAGGAAAAACCATAGGGTGCAGTGGTGACTGTAGTTCAAATGAAAAAATTACCTGCCTTAAAGTGACAGGGCGGGCCGTGGACTGGATACACTACAAGAGAAATAAATTTATCAGGTAAGCATAAATTATGTTTTCTCTTGTTAAGTGTATCCAGTCCACGGATCATCCATTACTTATGGAATACCAATACCAAAGCTAAAGTACACGGATGATGGGAGGGACAAGGCAGGTACTTAAATGGAAGTTACCACTGCCTGTAAAAAACCCTTTCTCCCAAAAATAGCCTCCGAAGAAGCAAGGTATCAAATTTGTTAAATTTGAAAAGTATGAAGCGCAGACCAAGACTCCGTCTTGTAAATCTGTTCAACAGAAGCCACATTTAAAAAAGGCCCAAGTGAAAACCACAGCTCTAGTAGAATGAGCTGTAATCCCTTCAGGAGGCTGCTGTCCAGCAGTCTCATAAGCTAAATGAATTATGCTTTTTAACCAAAAAGACAGAGAGGCTGCTGAAGTCTTTTGACCTCTCCTCTGTCCAGAATAGACAACAAACAAGGTGAACGTTTGATGAAAACTGTAGTAGCTTGTAAGTAAAACTTTAAAGCACAAACCACGTCCAATATTGTGTAATAGACGTTCCTTCTTTGAGGAAGGATTAGGATACAAGCATGGAACAACTATCTCTTGAGTGATGTACTTGTTAGATACCACCTTAGGAAAAAACCCAGGTTGGTACGCAGGGCTACCTTATCCGTACGAAGGACCAGATAAGGAGAATCACATTGTAACACAGATAACTTGGAGACTCTACGAGTCGAGGAATTAGCTACCCAAAAGGAACTTTCCAAGATAAAGATTGATATCTATGGAACAAAAAAGGTTAAAACGGAACTTCTTGAAGAACCTTAAGAATCAGGTTTAAGCTCCATGGCGGAGCAACAGTTTTAAACACAGGCTTGGATCTAACCAAAGCCTGACCAAATGCCTGAACGTCTAGAATACCTGCCAGACGCTGGTGCAAAAAAAAAAAAATAGACAGAGTAAAAATCTGTCCCCTTTTAAGGAATTAGCTGACAACCCTTTTCTCAAAAACATCTTGGAGAAAAGATAATATCCTGGGAATCCAGACTTTACTCCATGAGTAACCCTTGGATTCATAACAATCAGATATTTACACCATATCTATGTTCAATTTTCCTAGAGACAGGCTTTCATGTCTGTATTAAGGTATCAATGACTGACTCGGAGAAGCCATGCTTTGATAACATCAAGCGTTCAGTCTCCAGGCAGTCCATCTCAGATTGATTCTATTTAGATGGTTGAAAGGACCCTGAGGTAGAGGGACCTGTCTCAGAAGCAGAGACTGTGATGGAAAGGATGACATGTCCACCAGATCTGCATACCAGGTCCTGCGTGGCTACGCAGGCACTGTCAAAAACACCAAAGTCCTCTCCTGCTTGGTCTTGACCTCCGGAGGAAATCCCACTCCCCCGGAAGAAAAGTCTGACGACTTAGAAAATCCACCTCCCAGTTCTCAACACCTGGGATATGGATAGCTGATAGACAAGAGTGAGTCTCTGTCCAGTGAATTATTGTAAGACTTCTAACATCACTAGGGAACTCCTGTTCCCCCTTGATGGCTGATGTAAGCCACAGTCGTGTATATTGTCCGACTGAGTATGATGTACCTCAGAGTTGCTAACTGAGGCCAAGTCTGAAGAGCATGGAATATCACTCCCAGTTCCAGAATATTTATTAGAAGGAGGGTCTCCTCCTAAGTCCACTATCCCTGAGCCTTCAGGGAGTTCCAGACTGCATCCCAACCTAAAAGGCTGGCATCTATTGTAACAATTGTCCCATCTGACCTGCGGAAGGTCATACCCTTGGACAGATGGACCCGACATAGTCACCAGAGAAGAGAATCTCTGGTCTCTTGGTCCAGGTTTAACAGGGGGACAAATCTGTGTAATCCCCGTTCCTCTGACTGAGCATGCATAGTTGCAGCGGTCTGAAATGTAGACGTGCAAACGGTACTATGTCCCTTGCCGCTACCATTAAGCCGATTTCATTCATGTACTGAGCCACCGAAGGGCGCGGATGGGATGAAAAAAAAAAACACGGCAGAAATTTAGAAACTTTGACAACCTGGACTCCGTCAGGTAAATTTTCATTTCTACAGAATCTATCAGAGTCCCTAGGAGGGAAACCCTTGAGATTGGGGATAGAGAACTCTTTCCTTGTTCACTTTCCACCCATGTGATCTCAGAAATGCCAGTACTACGTCCGTATGAGACTGGGCAATTTGGATGTTTGACGCCTGTATCAGGATGTCGTCTAAATAAGGGGCCACTTCTATGCCCCGACCGCCAAAGCGACCCCAGAACCTCCATAAAGATTCTTGGGGCTGTAGATATCCCAAAGGAAAGAGCTACAAACTGGTAATGCCTGTCTAGAAAGGCAAACCTGAAAAACGATGGTGATCTTTATGCATCACAATGTGAGGATAAGCATCCTTCAAATCCATTGTAGTCCTCTATTGACTCTCCTGGATCATAGTTAAGATGGTACGAATAGTTTCCATCTTAAATGACGGAATTCTGAGGAATTTGTTTAAGATCTTTAGATCCAAAATAGGTCTGAAGGTTCCCTCTCCTTGGGAACCACAAACAGATTTGAGTAAAAACTCTGTCCCTGTTCCTCTCTTGGAACTGGATGGATCTCGTACACAATGTAAGAATGCCTCCTTCTTTATCTGGTTTGCAGATAATTGTGAAAGGCGAAATCTCCCCTTTTTTTGGGGTGGAATCTTTGAAATCCAGAAGATATCTCTGGGATATAAATTCCAATGCCTAGGGATCCTGGGCATCTATTGCCCATGCCTGGGCGAAGAATGAAAGTCTGCCCCCTATAGGATCCGTTACTGGATAGGGGTCCGTTCCTTCATGCTGCCTTAGAGGCAGCAGCAGGCTCCTTGGCCTGCTTATCTTTGTTCCAGGTCCGATTGTCTCCAGACCGCCTTGGACTGAGCAAAAATTCCCTCTCGTTTTGCCTTAGAGGAAGAGGATGCCACACCTGCCCTGAAGTTTTTAAAAGGCACGAAAATTAGACCTTTTCTTTTTTTTTTTGTCCTTGATTTGGACCTATCCTGAGGAAGGGCATGACCTTTTACTCCAGTGATATAAGCAATAATCTCCTTCAAACCAGGCCCGAATAGGGTCTGCCCCTTGAAGGGAAGTTAAGTAGCTTATTTATTAAAGTCACGACAGCTGACCATGATATAAGCCATAGCGCTCTGCGCGCCAGTATAGTAAAAAACAGAATTCTTACCCGTTAGTCTAGTCAAATGAACAAGGCATCAGAAAACAAAGGAATTGGCTAGCATAAGCTTGTCAAATATATTCATCCAATGGAGTCGCTTAACTGTAAAGCCTCATCAAGAGACTCAACCCAGAACGCCGCAGCAGCAGTGACAGAAGCAATGTATGCAAGGGGCTGCAGGATAAAACCCTGTTGAATAAACATTTTTTATCCATTGGATCTAAAAAGCACAACTGTCCTCGTCAGAGGTAGTGGTACGCTTAGCTAGAGTAGAAACTCTTCTCTGCACCTTAGGAACTGTCTGCCAGAAGTCCCGTGTGGTGGTAACTATTAGAAAACATTCTTCTAAAAAATAGGAGGGGAAGAGAACGGCACACCTGGTCTATCCCATTCCTTATTAAAAAATTTTTAGTAAACCTCTTTAGGTATTGGAAAAACATCAGTACACACCGGCACTGCATATTATTTATCCAGTCTACACAATTTCTCTGGCCCTGCGATTGTACACATTCATTCAGAGCAGCCAAAGCCTCCCTGAGCAAGTGGAGGTTCTCAAGCATAAATTTTAAATGTAGAAATATCAGAGCAGCCAAAGCCTCCCTGAGCAAGTGGAGGTTCTCAAGCATAAATTTTAAATGTAGAAATATCAGAATCAGGTTAAATCATCTTCCCTGAGTCAAAAAAAAAAAAAAATCACCCACAGACTAAGCATATTGTGAGGTAATATCATATATGGTTCTAAAAGCGTCTGTATGCTCTGTATCTACCCCCAGAGCTAACTGCTTTCCTTTAATTTCAGGTAGTCTGACTAATACTGCTGCCAGAATATTATTCACCACCTTTGCCATGTCTTGTAAAATAAACGCTATGGGCGCCCTTGATGTACTTGGAGCCATTTGAGCGTGAGTCCCTGAAGCGGGAGTCGAAGGGTCTGACACGTGGGGAGAGTTAGTCGGCATAACTTTCCCCTCGACAGAATCCCCTGGTAAAAGAAACGCTATGGGTGCCCTTGATGTACTTGGCGCCATTTGAGCGTGAGTCCCTAAAGCGGGAGTCAAAAGGTCTGACACGTGGGGAGAGTTAGTCGGCATAACTACCCCCACGACAGAATCCTCTGGTGATAATGTTTTTAAAGACAAAAAATGATCTTTATTGTTTAACATGAAATCAGTACATCTGGTACACATTCTAAGATGGGGTTCCACCATGGCTTTAAAACATAATGAACACAGAGCTTCCTCTATGTCAGACATGTTAGAACAGACTAATAATGAGACTAGTAAGCTTGGAAAACACTTTAAATCAAGTTAACAAGCAAATATATAAAACGTTACTGTGCCTTTAAGAGAAACAAATTTTGTCAAAATTTGAAAAACAGTGAAAAAAAGGCAGTAAAACAAACGAAATTTTTACAGTACATGTAATAAGGTAACAGAGCATTGCACCCACTTGCAAATGGATGATTAACCCCTTAATGCAAAAAACAGATAAAAAAAACGACATAGACGTTTTTTAAAAACAGACACAACAAACTGCCACAGCCAACAGTGGGAAGCTTCAGTTAACTGTTTCTATGCAAAATTTAAGCCAGCCATGTGGAAAAAACTTAGGCCCCAATAAGTTTTATCACCAAACATATGTTAAAAAACTATTAAACATGCCAGCAAACGTTTTAAAACACATTTTTACAAGAGTATGTATCTCTATTTATAAGCCTGATACCAGTCGCTATCGCTGCATTTAAGGCTTTACTTACATTACTTCGGTATCAGCAGTATTTTCTTAGTCAATTCCATTCCTAGAAAAATATTTTACTGCACATACCTTATCTGCAGGAAAACCTGCACGCCATTCCCCCTCTGAAGTACCTCACTCCTCAGAATGTGTGAGAACAGCAAATGGATCTTAGTTACGTCTGCTAAGATCATAGAAAAACGCAGGCAGATTCTTCTTCCAAATACTGCCTGAGATAAACAGCACACTCCGGTGCCATTTAAAAATAACAAACTTTTGATTGAAGAATAAACTAAGTAGAAAGCACCACAGACTCTCACGACCTCCTATGTTGAGGCTTGCAAGAGAATGACTGAATATGGCAGTTAGGGGAGGAGCTATATAGCAGCTTTGCTGTGGGTGGACTCTTGCAGCTTCCTGTTGGGAAGGAGAATATATTCCATAAGTAATGGATGATCCGTGGACTGGATACACTTAACAAGAGAAAGTAGGTACTTATTCTTTATATGACAGAGATATTAAACTCAAAGTTACTTTTAATAATCGTTTTAAGACTGAACTTAATGTAGGGAGTCCATGTCATATCCTCCAAGATTGAATGTGGTTTTCAAAAAGATATTGCAGTTATTTATTCATACGTTGTGTGAGAAGGTTAAGTGGGGGCTGTCTAGGCCTTACTCTTGCAGGAACTCATTATTTTCCAGAGTGATAAAATATTATAAGGAAGTTATACACCTATTTTGCCCCCGCGTATGCACGACCAGCAGATTTAATGCAACATTCAATAAGTATGGTAAGGTTGTACTTATCTTATTGTTGATTGGCTGAGATTCAAACTTGTGAATAAAATCTTGCTTCAGACAATACCGCTGGAGCCCTTCAGTGTTGGCTTGACGGTGGGTCTCTACTCAGTCTTAACAGAGCCTGCGTGATGAACTCTTATTCTTTTTATTCCTCCTTGTGACCGTGGATATCTGTGTCCGTGGACTGCTACCGCTCCTCCGCGGGTCCTAGCAGATGGTGCAATCCTGTGGGAGGTAACGGTTCCGTCTGGTTGTAACCGGAGCATCCCTTCTCCTTTGCTGGCTTTCCCAGCTAGCGTGACCGCTCTCCACTTCCCACTTGTTTCCCGGTGTGACCCCGACTGGGTTAGTATTCCTCTGCCTAGGGGTAATCTACACCGCAGCTTGTTGACGGGCCTCCAGCACCAGCGAGTGCTCCTACACACTCATGGCCACACCCACCGGAAGTCCTCTCTAGCAAAAATGGAGCTCATTCCTTTCTATTTCAGTTATTGCTTTTAATGAATCAGAAGGGAATGATGACAGAGTCATACTGGAGACATGCAAAGCACAAATGAAGAGAATTCCAGAGGGATTTGTCTCACCTAGTGTCACTGAAGATGACTATTTAGTAGAGGTGAAGGACAGGAGGAGGAGACAATTCAAACATGCCCAATAGACCTGAATGGGTAAAAGAAATTTGTAAAAGGAGTAAGAACATATTATGGAGACTGAGACAACCTACATTTCATATCAGTGCTTGTCCCAAATGTTATAAGAATAGCATGTTACCTGCTGCTTTGAAAAGCCACGATGGTTTCACACTTTAAAAGTGTGAGCCTAACAGCAAGCTCCACAAGTGTTGAGGCTGAATTTAAAAATGTTATAATAGAACAGATCAGTTGCGCTAAAAGTGTATCAATACTCACATTCTTTGAAGTAGCATAAATGATTTCTAATAAAATTGAATGCAATAGTTCTTAATACAATGATTTAACAGTATTTCAATACACAAATAAATTCATATAAAATCATAAGTAATATAATAATTTAATAGGGTTAACCCCGAACATAAGCAAAACACTTTTAAAACGGTGGAATCCTAAATTATATCAAAAAGTTTCCAAATAGAGTAAATATTAGCAATCCAAAAATATATAAAAAAGTTCCTTTATACTTAAAATGTTTCCACATAAAATTACATTTCAGAGACTTTTAAAACATGCTGATATTATAACATAGAAATTAAAAGACCGTTATATAAATCTGATATTTATCAAAAATACCCTTTAAAGTGAAGGTAAACTTTGATGAATGAAAGCCAGGTTTTTAAAATTACTATTAAAAACAGGGTCACTTTAATTCATCAAAGTTTAGAAGCAGCCGTTTTGTTTAAAAACTTACCTTTCTTCTTTTCACAGCCAGAGCAGCTTCCCCCACCCGGAGATTCTCTCTTCACACATCAGCTGCTTTCTAAACTTTGATAAATAAAATGAATAGTATTTTTAAAAACCGGGCTTTCATTCATCAAAGTTTACCTTCACTTTAGCATTCTTTTGAACTTCTCATTACAATAATTAATAATGTGTCAGCCAATTATTAATTAAATTAAAAAATATTTATTTATCATAAAATTCATATAAATATATTAGAACCATTTGGTATTTTATTGCAAGAACAATATAAACTTAAATCATAAAGAACAGTAAATTAGAAATG